>NC_092175.1:39128899-39258899 GCF_045791955.1 Oncorhynchus clarkii lewisi | reverse complement strand
CAGAATATTTTATGCAGTCCTCTCATTGGCAGGATTGTCATCTTTCATTTGAGCTGATCTGCGCGGCTCTCCCACACAGCTCCCAGGCAGTCTCTTCAGTCACTCTCCCACACAGCTCCCAGGCGGTCTCTTCAGTCACTCTCCCACACAGCTCCCAGGCGGTCTCTTCAGTCACTCTCCCACACAGCTCCCAGGCGGTCTCTTCAGTCACTCTCCCACACAGCTCCCAGGCGGTCTCTTCAGTCACTCTCCCACACAGCTCCCAGGCGGTCTCTTCAGTCACTCTCCCACACAGCTCCCAGGCGGTCTCTTCAGTCACTCTCCCACACAGCTCCCAGGCGGTCTCTTCAGTCACTCTCCCACACAGCTCCCAGGCGGTCTCTTCAGTCACTCTCCCACACAGCTCCCAGGCGGTCTCTTCAGTCACTCTCCCACACAGCTCCCAGGCGGTCTCTTCAGTCACTCTCCCACACAGCTCCCAGGCGGTCTCTTCAGTCACTCTCCCACACAGCTCCCAGGCGGTCTCTTCAGTCACTCTCCCACACAGCTCCCAGGCGGTCTCTTCAGTCACTCTCCCACACAGCTCCCAGGCGGTCTCTTCAGTCACTCTCCCACACAGCTCCCAGGCGGTCTCTTCAGTCACTCTCCCACACAACTCCCAGGCGGTCTCTTCAGTCACTCTCCCACACAGCTCCCAGGCGGTCTCTTCAGTCACTCGTCAATCTTTTGAACTGACGTGAAGCCGCTAGGAAACAATACTGTTTACAGTTGTAGGATCTTAGTTTGATCAATCCTTTTGTTGCTGAGAATTTTCCTGCACAGTAGGAAATGGAAACTTGTAGTGTACTCAAAGTAAAAAAAAAAAATTAAAAGCATGCTTCTAAAGTTTGTAATTTTCACTTTAAAATGTCAGACTTCATTTGCCCTAATGAAAAAGATAACAACCCCAACAAAAAAGTATTATAATCCACATAATATTTCATATTTCCTGTTGCTGCAGGATAATTTTTCTGCTGTAGCAAACTTTGTCATATATAGATCCATAATTTCATCTATTTTTGCTTTGATCTCATCAGAAGCTCTATTTTCTGACACTGTTATTCATTTATCTGTGTTGCGGTCCACAAATGCCATTTGTTGACTATTAGGAGTACAGTAATACTTCTGGCATATCTGGAAAGCTAAAATTCGCCCCTTTTCAGGGAAACCGGAGTTATTTATGACCTTGACGGTTATGATGGGGAGAAAGTCAGAGCTGTAAATTGTTTAACCTGTAGCCAAGACTTTATGGTAGGCCTATATGATTGACTAAGGCTAGCATTGGTTACAATATGCCACAATATCAATGTTGCCAGCTATGGTATATGAGGGGATAGTAGGCCTAGTTGGACATGGCTATCTGAATGTGTACAGTAGCCTAGATATGACATTATTTAATAGAAAAGAATGCACTGACTATATTGGGACAGAAGTGGTGTGACCAAGGGAATGGAATCTATTATGTACAAGATGGAAGGTAAGTTAGAGGTGTGTATGAACTATTTAATAAAACAAAAGACAACTACAATGACTAAAACTAGACTTAAATGACTGTGACTAAAATAGGACTTAAATGACTGTGACTAAAATAGGACTTAAATGACTGTGACTAAAATAGGACTTAAATGACTGACTAAAACTAGACTTAAATGACTGTGACTAAAATAGGACTTAAATGACTGTGACTAAAATAGGACTTAAATGACTGTGACTAAAATAGGACTTAAATGACTGACTAAAACTAGACTTAAATAACTGTGACTAAAACTAGACTTAAATTACTGACTAAAATAGGACTTAAATGACTGTGACTAAAATAGGACTTAAATGACTGACTAAAATAGGACTTAAATGACTGTGACTAAAACTAGACTTAAATGACTGACTAAAATATGACTTAAATGACTGTGACTAAAATAGGACTTAAATGACTGTGACTAAAACTAGACTTAAATGACTGACTAAAATAGGACTTAAATGACTGTGACTAAAACTAGACTTAAATGACTGCGACTAAAACTAGACTTAAATGACTGACTAAAATAGGACTTAACAAAAACAAAAATAACACTGACACACATGCACATCCAGTACACACGTGCACACACACACACATGCACCTGCATACCTTTCCAGCCAAGAGGCTGCTAATCTGCTGATCCAGCTGCAGGATAGAATGTAGAGAATTTAGGTGGTTCCTCACCACCTAAATATAATGATCTCTGTCTCAGTAAGACAACATATTTATCTCTGTCTCAATAAGAAAATATAAAATGTATACTCTTGTGAATTCTATGGTTTTTACTAGATTACTTGTAGTTTTTCATGTTGTTTGTCTGTAATTTTTGTAATGGCTCGGTGCTGCCTACCTTGGCCAGGATGCTGTTGAAAAAGAGATTTTAAATCTCAATGAGCCCTTCCTGGTTAAATAAAGGTTAAAATAATAATAATAATAAAAAAATATTTATCTCTGTCTCAGTAAGAAAATATAATAATCTCTGTTTTAGTAAGATCACATTTATTTTACCAGGTAAATTGACTGAGAACACGTTCTCATTTACAGCAACAAACATGGAAATAGTTACAGGGGGATGAATGAGCCAATTGTAAACTGGGGATTATTAGGTGACCGGGATGGTTTGAGGGCCAGACTGGGAATTTAGCCAGGACACCGGGGTTAACACCCCTACTCTTACGATAAGTGCCATGGGATCTTTAGTGACCTCAGGGAGTCAGGACACCCGTCCTGAGGAAAGAGTGCCTCCTACTGTCCCATCCAAATGACAGCACCCTACACAGGGGCATTGGGATATATATATTTTTTTATAAGAAAATATAAACATCTCTGTCTCAGTAAGATAATATAAACATCTCTGTCTCAGTAAGAAAATATAAACATCTCTGTCTCAGTAAGATAATATAAACATCTCTGTCTCAGTAAGATAATATAAACATCTCTGTCTCAGTAAGAAAATATAAACATCTCTGTCTCAGTAAGAAAATATAAACATCTCTGTCTCAGTAAGATAATATAAACATCTCTGTCTCAGTAAGAAAATATAAACATCTCTGTCTCAGTAAGAAAGAGATCAAAGATATCAATAGAGAGACATACAACGACACTGTCGAGGAAAGACGTGTGTCTATTTAAAATGCTGTCTGTCAACTGTGTGCGTGTTCTTCTCTACGGTTGGACTATATGACAATGCCATAAAATAAATTGTTTGGGAGAAAAAAACGTTAAAAGTTCATGTTAATGTAGCATGTTTATATCAAGACCTCTATTTCTGTTCCAATCCAGATACTTGCAAATTGCTTTTATTCCCTTTGTTCATTTGTACCGGTTAACTAACTCAATCATGTGTTGTGTTGTGCGTTCTCTCAGGTGTAACATAGCAGTGATCTTCATGACAGAGATGGTGGTGGACCACAGTGTGAGAGAGGACTGGGCCCTTCACCTTCCACTACTGCTGCACGCCCTCTTCCTAGGTACAGTACCATCTCTGTGTCTCTGTCTGTCTCGCTCTCGCACGCACGCACACACACGCACGCACGCACGCACACACACACACGCACGCACACACACACACACACACACACACACACTGAGTGACGGAGCGGTCTAAGGTACTGCATCTCAGTGCTAGAGGCGTCACTACAGACACCCTGGTTCGATTCCAGGCTGTATCACAACCGGACGTAATTGGGAGTCTCATAGGGCGGCGCACAATTGGCTCAGCATCGTCCGGGTTTGGCCGGTGTAGGCCGTCATAGTAAATAAGAAGTTGTTCTTAACTGACTTACCTAGTAAAATAAAGGTTAAATAAAAAATTACAAAATAATAATAATTCATCCAAACGTGTTAATGATGGACTGCTTGGGCCTGTGTGTGTGAGGTGTATTTGTCGGTGTGTGTGTGTGTGTGTGTGTGTAGTAGTGTGCATTTCTCCTTTGCCAAGATAATCCATCCACCTTACAGGTGTGGCTTATCAAGAAGCTGATTAAAACAGAGTGATCATTACATAGGTGCACCTTGTGTCGGGGACAATAAAAGACCACTCTAAAATGTGCAGTATTGTCACACAATGCAATGCCACAGATGTCTCAGGTTTTGAAGAAGCGTGCAATTGGCATGCTGACATCAGAAATGTCCACCAGAGCTGTTGCCAGATAATTTAATGTTAATTTCTCTACCATAAGCCGCCTCCAACGTTGTTTTAGAGAATTTGATAATACGTCCAGCCGGCCTCACAACCGCAGACCACGTGTAAGCACGGCAACCCAGGACCTCCACATACAGCCTCTTCACCAGGGGGATTGTCTGAGACCAGACACCCAGACAGCTGATTAAATAGAGTATTTCTGTCTGTAATAAAGCGCTTTTGTGGGGAAACACTCATTCTGATTGGCTGGGCATGGCTCCCCGGTGGCTGCGCCCCTGCCCCAGTCATGTGGAATTAATAGATTAGGGCTTAATGAATTTATTTCAGTTGACTGATTCCCTTGTTTGAACTGTTGCATGTTGCGTTTATATTTTTGTCCAGTATAGTTCTATGATCTCACATGTCTATACTGAAGAGCTTCTTTGTGTCATGCATGGGGCCTTTACTGTTTCCTGTCCTGTATCCCTATAGGTCTGGACCCCTACAGGTCTGGACCCCAAAAGGTCTGGACCACTACAGGTCTGGATCCCAAAAGGCCTGTATCCCTATAGGTCTGGACCCCTACAGGTCTGGACCCCAAAAGGTCCGGACCACTACAGGTCTGGACCCCAAAAGGCCTGGACCCCGAAAGGTCTGGACCCCTACAGGTCTAACGTTCTCTCTATTCTCCAGGTCTAGACCCCTACTGGTCTAATGTTGTCTCTATTCTCCAGGTCTGGACCCCTACAGGTCTAACGTTCTCTCTATTCTCCAGGTCTGGACCCTTACAGGTCTGGACCCCTACAGGTCTAACGTTCTCTCTATTCTCCAGGTCTGGACCCCTACATGTCTAACGTTCTCTCTATTCTTCAGGTCTAGACCACTACAGGTCTGGACCCCTACAGGTCTAATGTTGTCTCTATTCTCCAGGTCTAGACCCCTACAGGTCTAACGTTCTCTCTATTCTCCAGGTCTGGACCCCTACAGGTCTGGACCCCTACAGGTCTAACGTTCTCTCTATTCTCCAGGTCTAGACCCCTACAGGTCTAACGTTGTCTCTATTCTCCAGGTCTGGACCCCTACAGGTTGAATGCTGTCTCTATCATCCAGGTCTGGACCCCTACAGGTCTAACGTTCTCTCTATTCTCCAGGTCTGGACCCCTACAGGTCTGGACCCCTACAGGTCTAACGTTCTCTCTATTCTCCAGGTCTAGACCCCTACAGGTCTAACGTTCTCTCTATTCTCCAGGTCTAGACCACTACAGGCCAGAGGTGTTTGAACACAGCAAGCGTCTCCTCCTCCACCTCCTCATCGCTTTATCCTGCAACAACAACTTCCAGGTATTTCTATTTATTATGGATCCCCATTAGTTCCTGCCAAGGCAGCAGCTACCCTTCCTGGGGTTTATTATAATAATTATAATAGTTATAGTTATAGTTATATATTTTTTTTAACATTACAATACATTCACTCTGAAAAAACGTTTTCCAATGGGAAGCTTTGGCGCAAGAGAGGAATAAGACCAGCATGTTTTTATGGTTGTGTGTAAGATTGTCTGAGAGTTTGTGTGTTTTTGATTCATGGCGTGTGTGTGTGTGTGGGTGGTTGTGTGTGAGAAGTGATTTATTGTCTGTAAAACATGCTCCATCCGTGTGTTTCCAGGTCATAGCCTCTGTGCTGCTGCTCACCAGAGAGATCAGTGACAACAAAACACTCACCATCAAATCCAGCTATCAGCCAGAGTACCAGTACTCAGGTAACACACACACACACACACACACACACAGACACTAGAGGCGTCAACAAAGACATTTGTGGTTAGAGAACGCAGTACTTCAGCATGACCATGTAGTAACAACTCTGTCCGTTCTGTTCAGAGTCATCAGCAAGGATCGTATTTAACACTAACCAGTTTTGCCGGTACACCTGTTCATCTCTGCTGTTCACTTCCTGCTTCCTGTCAGGTGGTCCTGACTTCCTGCGGGAGTGGCAGGCGTCCCCGGTGGCTGACTCTGGCATGAGCTCCTCCTCCAACTCTTCTTCTGCCAGTCTTGGCGGCGGCAGCACGGGGGGCAGTGTGGGTAACCTGCCCATGGTAACCCCCGACGACCTGGAGGACCTAGAGGACACGGCCAGTGAGGCGGACAACAAGACCAACAAACTGATAGAGTTCCTAACTACCAGGTACACACAGACGAAGGCATGCACGCTCACACACACATAATGAGAGAGAGAGAGACACCCCTCACACACACACACACACACAGACACACACACACACACACAATCACAAACACTTAAGACTGAAACGATGCCTACATTTCAAGTCAAATCTAATTTTATTAGTCACATGCGGAATACAACAGGTGTAATAGACCCTACAGTGAAATGCTTAATTACGAGCCCCTCAACAGTGCCGTTTCAAAAAATATGGATAAGAATAAGAGATAAAAGTAATTAAAGAGCAGCAGTAAAAAATAACAATATAAACAAGGTAGAGGTCTAGAATACAATACAGTGTATACATATGAACTGGGTGATGCAATATGTAAACTAGAGGTCGACCGATTATGATTTTTCAACGCCGATACCGATTATTGGAGGACCAAAAAAAAAGCAGATACCGATTAATCGGGCCGATTTTTTAAATGTATTTGTAATAATGACAATTACAACAATACTGAATGAACACTTATTTTAACTTAATATAATACATCAATAAAATCAATTTAGCCTCAAATAAATAATGAAACATGTTCAATTTGGTTTAAATAATGCAAAAACAAAGTGTTGGAGAAGAAAGTAAAAGTGCAATATGTGCCATGTAAGAAAGCTAACGTTTCAGTTCCTTGCTCAGAACAGGTAAGAACAGGTAAGAAGTTTTAGGTTGTAGTTAATATAGGAATTATAGGACTATTTCTCTCAATACCATTTGTATTTCATATACCTTTGACTATTGGATGTTCTTATAGGCACTTTAGTATTGCCAGTGTAACAGTATAGCTTCCGTCCCTCTCCTCGCTCCTACCTGGGCTCGAACCAGGAACACATCGACAACAGCCACCCTTGAAGCAGCGTTACCCATGCAGAGCAAGGGGAACAACTACTCCAAGTCTGAGCGAGTGACATTTGAAACGCAATTAGCGCGCACCCCGCTAACTAGCTAGCCATTTCACATCGGTTACACCAGCCTAATCTCGTGAGTTGATAGGCTTGAAGTCATAAACAGCGCTGTGCTTGCGAAGAGCTGCTGGCAAAATGCACGAAAGTGCTGTTTGAATGAATGCTTATGAGCCTGCTGGTGGTGCCTACCATCGCTCAGTCAGAATGCTCTATCAAATCATAGACTTAATTATAACATAATAACACACAGAAATGCGAGCCTTAGGTCATTAATATGGTCCATTCCGGAAACTATCATCTCGAAAACAAGACGTTTATTCTTTCAATTAAATACTGAACCGTTCTGTATTTTATCTAACAGGTGGCATCCATCAGGATTTCTTTTAGCTAAATATGCAGGTTTAAAAATATATACTTCTGTGTATTGATTTTAAGAAAGGCATTGGTGTTTATGGTTAGATACACGTTGGAGCAACGACAGTCCTTTTTCACGAATGCGCACTGCATCGATTATACGCAACGCAGGACACGCTAGATAAACTAGTAATATCATCAGCCATGTGTAGTTATAACTAGTGATTATGATTGATTAAGTTTAATGCTAGTTAGCAACTTTCCATGGCTTCTTACTGCATTTGCGTAACAGGCGGGCTCCTTGTGAGGCAAGCCATACAAGCCATACAAGCCATACAAGCAATACAAGCCATTCAAGCCATAGTCCGGGTAGCCGTTTGACTAGATGTTCAGGAGTCTTATGGCTTTGGGGGTAGAAGTTGTTTAGAAGCCTCTTGGACCTAGACTTGTGTATCTGTGAGAGTGTGTGCATATGGGGCAGTGGTTGTCGCCTGTGTGCAGTGTGTCCGTAGGTGCATGTGTGTGTTTGTGTGTGTGTGTAACCTGTGTGTGGTGGTGTGATGGTGGTGGGTACACAGTGCCTGGAGTACTGTTCTCTCCATACTCAGAGCGTTTGGCCCGCTGTGGGTCCACGAAGACATCACTCCTAAGAACCCCAACTGTAAGAGTTCTGACCAGCTGTCCAACTTCCTCCGACACGTCATCTCTGTCTTCAAGGAGTCCAAGTCAGGTAACACACCAGCAGATAACTTTATTATTAATAACTTAAACCATCTTTTGGATTTAAAAATATTAATTTTTAAGCATTTTATTGTGTGATGTCTCTAAATGTTGTCTGTCACTAGCTGCACCATTTCACCAAGTAACATTCAGAGTGTTCATGTTGTTGGTGAATAAAGGTGATTCTAATACTTGTTTTATCACTAATTTGAAGCACTTTTGTTGTTCCTGAAGCCACATCACCTCTTATGGAGGTTATAGCCTGGTTCCTCTCTAGGTTTCTTCTTAGGTTTTGGCCTTTCTAGGGAGTTTTTCCTAGCCACCGTGCTTCTACAACTGCATTGCTTGTTGTTTGGGGTTTTTAGGTTGGGTTTCTGTATAGCACTTTATGACATCAGCTGATGTAAGAAGGGCTTTATAAATACATTTGATTATAAATACATTTGATTTATTGATATGATGTCATACAAGAGACCTGTGCCCAGATTCACAAATCCTTCTTAAGAAGCAAAGTTGCTATTCTTCAAAAAGGTTATTGGAAATGTTCTTGAGCTATTTCTTATGTTTCTCCTTAAGCAAAAAGTTAAGAAGAAATTTGATTCTTAAATAAAGTTCTTGGATTTGTTCTTAATTAAGTTTCAGTATTGATTATTTTAAACCCAAGAACATGTTGAAGAACAGTAATCTCAGTAGGAAATATGCTAACATGATTACCGTTGTTAGCTAGATAGCTAGCTAAACCGGTTGCCTAGCAACAAACATTTTAAGAAGATTTGTATGAAGATATTTGAGGAGTTTGTAAGAAAATCATTACATCTTAAGATATTGTTGAGGAATTGTGCTTACGAACTATCTTATGAACTTCTTATTTTATTTTTTATTAAGAACCTTAAGAAGTGTTTTGTGAATCTGGGCCCAGGAAATGGTGTTATTAACAAGTTCCTGGAGTATCTGGAGAATCATGACATCTTGTCTAATTATTTTTTCTATTGGTCAGATTTCCACCTTGAACAGCAGTTGAGTGATGTAGCGTTGCAGACCGCTCTGTGCAGCTCGTCTCGTCACTACGCTGGGCGGAGCTTCCAGATATTCAGAGCTCTCAAACAGCCAATCAACGCTCACGCTGTATCCGACCTGCTCTCACGATTGGTGGAGGTGGTGGGAGAGCACGGGGACGAGGTGCAGGTACGTGTATCAGTGTATGTTTGTACCTAACGTTAGTGTGTGTGTGTGTGTGTGTGTGTGTGTGTGTGTGTGTGTGTGTGTGTGTGTGTGCTCCAGGGCCATGTGATCGAGGTAACAAATCAAATCAAATGGTATTTGTCACATGCGCTAAATACAACAGGTGTAGGTAGACCTTACCGTGAAATGCTTACTTACAAGCCCTTAACCAACAATGCAGTTCAAGAAATAGAGTTAAGAAAATATTTATAGAGTTAAGAAAATATTTACTAAATAAACTAAAGTATAAATAAACTTCCAGGGCTATGTGATGGAGGTAAACAGTAATGTCTGTATTCCAGGGCTATGTGATGGAGGTAACAGTAATGTCTGTGTTCCAGGGCTATGTGATGGAGGTAAACAGTAATGTCTGTTCCAGGGCTATGTGATGGAGGTAACAGTAATGTCTGTTCCAGGGCTATGTGATGGAGGTAAACAGTAATGTCTGTTCCAGGGCTATGTGATGGAGGTAACAGTAATGTCTGTTCCAGGGCTATGTGATGGAGGTAACAGTAATGTCTGTATTCCAGGGCTATGTGATGGAGGTAACAGTAATGTCTGTTCCAGGGCTGTGTGATGGAGGTAACAGTAATGTCTGTATTCCAGGGCTATGTGATGGAGGTAACAGTAATGTCTGTTCCAGGGCTATGTGATGGAGGTAACAGTAATGTCTGTTCCAGGGCTATGTGATGGAGGTAACAGTAATGTCTGTGTTCCAGGGCTATGTGATGGAGGTAACAGTAATGTCTGTGTTCCAGGGCTATGTGATGGAGGTAAACAGTAATGTCTGTTCCAGGGCTATGTGATGGAGGTAACAGTAATGTCTGTTCCAGGGCTATGTGATGGAGGTAACAGTAATGTCTGTTCCAGGGCTATGTGATGGAGGTAACAGTAATGTCTGTTCCAGGGCTATGTGATGGAGGTAACAGTAATGTCTGTGTTCCAGGGCTATGTGATGGAGGTAACAGTAATGTCTGTTCCAGGGCTATGTGATGGAGGTAACAGTAATGTCTGTTCCAGGGCTATGTGATGGAGGTAACAGTAATGTCTGTTCCAGGGCTATGTGATGGAGGTAACAGTAATGTCTGTTCCAGGGCTATGTGATGGAGGTAACAGTAATGTCTGTTCCAGGGCTATGTGATGGAGGTAACAGTAATGTCTGTATTCCAGGGCTATGTGATGGAGGTAACAGTAATGTCTGTGTTCCAGGGCTATGTGATGGAGGTAAACAGTAATGTCTGTTCCAGGGCTATGTGATGGAGGTAACAGTAATGTCTGTTCCAGGGCTATGTGATGGAGGTAACAGTAATGTCTGTTCCAGGGCTATGTGATGGAGGTGTTGCTGACTCTAGAATCAGTGGTGGTGAACCTGGCTGAGTGTCTGAAGAACAGTGATCTGATGGCTGCTCTGACCAGGTAGGAGTTCTATTTCACCTGTCTACACTTTCATCTGTTATGCAGATGTCTTGACTTTATGTTACTGATATGTTGACTTTACATTTCAGTCTTTCTGTTACAGTCTTTCTGTTACAGACTTTATGTTACAGACTTTATGTTACAGTCTTTATGTTACAGTCTTTTGCCTTCAACAAGTCATCTGAATCAGCATAGGAAAGAGCCTACTGAGACAGTTGGTTTAGTTAACCGTATGGTGAACTATTCACTCTAGCTTTGTTCTTTCTAACCCCTCTGTAGGACCTCCTCCCCAGACTTCTTGACCAATGAGAAGCTTGAGAAGCAGTTTAACAGGAAGAGCACTGGCCAGCTCAACCTGCCGGGGGTGGGGCTTAGCGGGCTCTCAGCCGAACGCAGCCGACACCAGCGGTCCTATTCTGTACCCAAAAAGTTTGGTGAGAGCGGCAACCAATCACACGATCCGCCTCGCAGCGCTACCCTTGACCGCATCCAGGCCTGCACCAATCACGGCCTGGGCCGGCCCGGACGGAGTATCCACGCCTCCTCGGCGTCGACTAATCGAATTGATCCTAGCGTGCTGTCTGATCCTGCCCACGTGTCCCATCCTTCGTCCCTATTGGCTACCGTGTTCTGGGTGGCGGTGTCACTCATGGAGTCAGATTTTGAGTTTGAGTATCAGATGTCCCTCAGGCTGGTCCACAAGCTGCTGTCTAAGGTGGGTCGTGTAAACATGGTCCATAAGCTACTGTCTAAGGTGGGTCGTTTAAACATGGTCCACAAGCTACTGTCTAAGGTGGGTCGTGTAAACATGGTCCACAAGCTACTGTCTAAGGTGGGTCGTGTCAACATGGTCCACAAGCTACTGTCTAAGATGGGTTGTGTAAACATGGTCCACAAGCTACTGTCTAAGGTGGGTCGTGTAAACATGGTCCACAAGCTACTGTCTAAGGTGGGTCGTGTCAACATGGTCCACAAGCTACTGTCTAAGGTGGGTCGGGTAAACATGGTCCACAAGCTACTGTCTAAGGTGGGTCGTGTTAACATGGTCCACAAGCTACTGTCTAAGATGGGTTGTGTAAACATGGTCCACAAGCTACTGTCTAAGGTGGGTCGTGTTAACATGGTCCACAAGCTACTGTCTAAGTGGGTCGTTTAAACATGGTCCACAAGCTACTGTCTAAGGTGGGTCGTGTAAACATGGTCCACAAGCTACTGTCTAAGGTGGGTCGTGTAAACATGGTCCACAAGCTACTGTCTAAGGTGGGTCGTGTAAACATGGTCCACAAGCTACTGTCTAAGATGGGTTGTGTAAACATGGTCCACAAGCTACTGTCTAAGGTGGGTCGTGTTAACATGGTCCACAATCTACTGTCTAAGGTGGGTCGTTTAAACATGGTCCACAAGCTACTGTCTAAGGTGGGTCGTGTAAACATGGTCCACAATCTACTGTCTAAGGTGGGTCGGGTAAACATGGTCCACAAGCTACTGTCTAAGGTGGGTCGGGAAAACATGGTCCACAATCTACTGTCTAAGGTGGGTCGGGTAAACATGGTCCACAAGCTACTGTCTAAGGTGGGTCGTGTAAACATGGTCCACAAGCTACTGTCTAAGGTGGGTCGTGTAAACATGGTCCACAAGCTACTGTCTAAGGTGGGTCGGGTAAACATGGTCCACAATCTACTGTCTAAGGTGGGTCGTTTAAACATGGTCCACAAGCTGCTGTCTAAGATGGGTCGTGTAAACATGGTCCACAAGCTACTGTCTAAGGTGGGTCGTGTAAACATGGTCCACAAGCTACTGTCTAAGGTGGGTCGTGTAAACATGGTCCACAAGCTACTGTCTAAGGTGGGTCGTTTAAACATGGTCCACAAGCTGCTGTCTAAGATGGGTCGTGTAAACATGGTCCACAAACTACTGTCTAAGGTGGGTCGTGTAAACATGGTCCACAAGCTACTGTCTAAGGTGGGTCGTGTAAACATGGTCCACAAGCTACTGTCTAAGATGGGTCGGGTAAACATGGTCCACAAGCTACTGTCTAAGGTGGGTCGGGAAAACATGGTCCACAAGCTACTGTCTAAGGTGGGTCGTGTAAACATGGTCCACAATCTACTGTCTAAGGTGGGTCGTGAAAACATGGTCCACAAGCTACTGTCTAAGGTGGGTCGTGTAAACATGGTCCACAAGCTACTGTCTAAGATGGGTCGGGTAAACATGGTCCACAAGCTACTGTCTAAGGTGGGTCGTGTAAACATGGTCCACAAGCTACTGTCTAAGGTGGGTCGGGTAAACATGGTCCACAAGCTACTGTCTAAGGTGGGTCGTTTAAACATGGTCCACAAGCTACTGTCTAAGATGGGTTGTGTAAACATGGTCCACAAGCTACTGTCTAAGGTGGGTCGTTTAAACATGGTCCACAAGCTACTGTCTAAGATGGGTCGTGTAAACATGGTCCACAAGCTACTGTCTAAGATGGGTTGTGTAAACATGGTCCACAAGCTACTGTCTAAGGTGGGTTGTTTAAACATGGTCCACAAGCTGCTGTCTAAGGTGGGTTGTGTAAACATGGTATAATACATGATAATTGGTAAATCAAACTGTACATTTGAGTGTCATATTTCACTACACCTGTAAACAAGCTGCTGTCTAAGGTGCTATGGGTTTTGTAATAGAAATGTAATGATAATGCAATGGCTTTATCCACAAGTTACTGCCAAAGGTTGATAATACATGTGATAAGAATGTCCCCTGTACATACATAGAGAACTCTAAAGTTAAACCGGAACTCCATTTCCCAGGTGCCCCTGGACCGGGCGGAGAACCGTGAGCGTTTGGAGAAGCTGCAGGCCCAGCTGAGATGGAGTGGTTTTTCTGGACTACAACAGCTGTTGTTAAAGGGCTTCACCTCCCAGACGACCTCTGACCTCACCCTGCAACTCTTCTGTCAGCTCACACCTGTCTCACGAGTCCCCGTGGTCGACACATCACAGGCTATAGGTACGTATTGATTAGTCAGTCTGTCAATCAATCAATCTATCGATTAATCAAGGACTAGACCATAATGAAACAATCCCATTGGGTAAAAGATATAGAGAGATACATGTAGGATGTACAGCTGGAGGCTAAACACTTTGACATTTACCCTCAGTGACATTTACAAAAAACAAGGGAGGAAGAAGAGGGAACAAATTGCATCTGACATAACACACACTTAATGACCAGTATAACCCTCTACCCTCCAGGTATAGACCAGTATAACCCTCTACCCTCCAGGTATAGACCAGTATAACCCTCTACCCTCCAGGTATAGACCAGTATAACCCTCTACCCTCCAGGTATAGACCAGTATAACCCTCTACCCTCCAGATATAGACCAGTATAACCCTCTACCCTCCAGATATAGACCAGTATAACCCTCTACCCTCCAGGTATAGACCAGTATAACCCTCTACCCTCCAGATATAGACCAGTATAACCCCCTACCCTCCAGGTATAGACCAGTATAACCCTCTACCCTCCAGATATAGACCAGTATAACCCCCTACCCTCCAGGTATAGACCAGTATAACCCTCTACCCTCCAGATATAGCCCCCTACCCTCCAGGTATAGACCAGTATAACCCTCTACCTTCCAGGTATAGACCAGTATAATCCTCTACCCTCCAGATATAGACCAGTATAACCCTCTACCCTCCAGGTATAGACCCCTACCCTCCAGGTATAGACCAGTATAACCCCTTCCCTCCAGATATAGACCAGTATAACCCTCTACCCTCCAGATATAGACCAGTATAACCCTCTACCCTCCAGGTATAGACCCCTGCCCTCCAGGTATAGACCAGTATAACCCCTTCCCTCCAGATATAGACCAGTATAACCCTCTACCCTCCAGATATAGACCAGTATAACCCTCTACCCTCCAGATATAGCCCCCTACCCTCCAGGTATAGACCAGTATAACCCTCTACCCTCCAGGTATAGACCAGTATAACCCTCTACCCTCCAGGTATAGACCAGTATAACCCTCTACCCTCCAGATATAGACCAGTATAACCCTCTACCCTCCAGGTATAGACCAGTATAACCCACCACCCTCCAGGTATAGACCAGTATAACCCCCTACCCTCCAGGTATAGACCAGTATAGCCCCCTACCCTCCAGATATAGACCAGTATAACCCCCTACCCTCCAGGTATAGACCAGTATAACCCTCTACCCTCCAGATATAGACCAGTATAACCCCCTACCCTCCAGGTATAGACCAGTATAACCCTCTACCATCCAGGTATAGACCAGTATAACCCTCTACCCTCCAGGTATAGACCAGTATAACCCTCTACCCTCCAGGTATAGACCAGTATAACCCTCTACCCTCCAGGTATAGACCAGTATAACCCTCTACCCTCCAGGTATAGACCAGTATAACCCTCTTCCCTCCAGGTATAGACCAGTATAACCCTCTTCCCTCCAGATATAGACCAGTATAACCCTCTACCCTCCAGATATAGCCCCCTACCCTCCAGGTATAGACCAGTATAACCCTCTACCCTCCAGATATAGCCCCCTACCCTCCAGATATAGACCAGTATAACCCTATACCCTCCAGATATAGCCCCCTACCCTCCAGGTATAGACCAGTATAACCCTCTACCCTCCAGGTATAGACCAGTATAACCCCCTACCCTCTGTGGGCAGGTATAGAGCTCTCCTATTCAAATCTAAGAGAACAGCTTCTGGTTTTGTGCCCAACATCCATCAAACTCATGAGCTCTTGAAGTTTGAATTTGTGTTTGTATATATGTGTATATACCTTGGGATGTGTTTGTATATATGTTAATATATCTTGGGTTTGCATAGAACACTTCTAATCCTTAATACTGTAGCCTTCATGTGTCATGTGTTGTTATGTGTCTTGTGTGTACCATTCATCACCACAATTCCCTCCCAGGAAGTAAAAGTTCATTGAATTTGAATTGAATTTCTCTCTCTTTCTCTACCACTCTCTCTCTCTCCTATCTTTCTCTTCATCCCTCTCTTTCTCTTTCTCTACCACTCTCTCTCTCCTATCTTTCTCTTCATCCCTCGCTCTCTCTTTCTCTACCACTCTCTCTCTCCTATCTTTCTCTTCATCCCTCGCTCTCTCTTTCTCTACCACTCTCTCTCTCCTATCTTTCTCTTCATCCCTCGCTCTCTCTTTCTCTACCACTCTCTCTCTCCTATCTTTCTCTTCATCCCTCGCTCTCTCTTTCTCTACCACTCTCTCTCTCCTATCTTTCTCTTCATCCCTCTCTCGCTCTCTCTTTCTCTACCACTCTCTCTCTCCTATCTTTCTCTTCATCCCTCGCTCTCTCTTTCTCTACCTCTCTCTCTCTCTCCTATCTTTCTCTTCATCCCTCTCTCTCTCTCTCTTTCTCTACCACTCTCTCTCTCCTATCTTTCTCTTCATCCCTCGCTCTCTCTTTCTCTACCTCTCTCTCTCTCTCCTATCTTTCTCTTCATCCCTCTCTCTCTCTCTCTTTCTCTACCTCTCTCTCTCTCTCCTATCTTTCTCTTCATCCCTCTCTCTCTCTCTCTCTCTCTAGGTTTTCCCCTGAATGTGCTGTGTCTCTTGCCTCATCTGGTGCAACACTTTGGCCACCCCACTCAGTTCTGCAAGGAGAGCGCTGAGAGGATCGCACAGGTAAAACACCAAAATACATTTCAAACGGTCTTACGTTCATAGTGTTATTCCTGTTGCAGTTAAAAAGTCTGTTTCATTGTCCACTGGACCGTCCAGCTTCTCTGTTGTTTACCACAGAGTTACATCTACTCCATCAGTTCCGTAGCTTCCTGTTTCTCTCCCCCTCCCTCCAGGTATGTCTGGAGGAGAAGAACACCAAGCTGTCTCACCTGGCCCACGTGATGACCCTGTATAAGAACAGGTCGTACACGCGGGACCCCTTCTCCTGGGTCAGCGTCGTGTGTCGCTATCTCCACGAGGCCTTCGCTGACATCACGCTCAACATGGTCACCTACATGGCTGAGGTGAGCATCACACTCAACATGGTCACCTACATGGCTGAGGTGAGCATCACACTCAACATGGTCACCTACAAGGCTGAGGTGAGCATCACACTCAACATGGCCACCTACATGGCTGAGGTGAGCATCACACTCAACATTGTCACCTACATGGCTGAGGTGAGCCTCACACTCAACATGGCCACCTACATGGCTGAGGTGAGCATCACACTCAACATGGCCACCTACATGGCTGAGGTGAGCATCACACTCAACATGGTCACCTTTGTGGCTGAGGTGAGCCTCACACTCAACATGGCCACCTACATGGCTGAGGTGAGCCTCACACTCAACATGGCCACCTACATGGCTGAGGTGAGCATCACACTCAACAGGGCCACCTACATGGCTGAGGTGAGCATCACACTCAACATGGCCACCTACATGGCTGAGGTGAGCCTCACACTCAACATGGCCACCTACATGGCTGAGGTGAGCATCACACTCAACAGGGCCACCTACATGGCTGAGGTGAGCATCACACTCAACATGGCCACCTACATGGCTGAGGTGAGCATCACACTCAACAGGGCCACCTACATGGCTGAGGTGAGCATCACACTCAACATGGCCAACTACATGGCTGAGGTGAGCATCACACTCAACATGGCCACCTACATGGCTGAGGTGAGCATCACACTCAACATGGCCACCTACATGGCTGAGGTGAGCATCACACTCAACATGGCCACCTACATGGCTGAGGTGAGCATCACACTCAACATGGCCACCTATGTGGCTGAGGTGAGCATCACACTCAACATGGCCACCTACATGGCTGAGGTGAGCATCACACTCAACATGGCCACCTATGTGGCTGAGGTGAGCATCACACTCAACATGGCCACCTACATGGCTGAGGTGAGCATCACACTCAACATGGTCACCTATGTGGCTGAGGTGAGCATCACACTCAACATGGTCACCTACATGGCTGAGGTGAGCATCACACTCAACATGGCCACCTACATGGCTGAGGTGAGCATCACACTCAACATGGCCACCTACATGGCTGAGGTGAGCATCACACTCAACATGGCCACCTATGTGGCTGAGGTGAGCATCACACTCAACATGGTCACCTACATGGCTGAGGTGAGCCTCACACTCAACATGGCCACCTACATGGCTGAGGTGAGCATCACACTCAACATGGTCACCTACATGGCTGAGGTGAGCATCACACTCAACATGGCTGAGGTGAGCATCACACTCAACATGGCCACCTACATGGCTGAAGTGAGCATCACACTCAACATGGTCAACTTTGTGGCTGAGGTGAGCCTCACACTCAACATGGCCACCTACATGGCTGAGGTGAGCCTCACACTCAACATGGCCACCTACATGGCTGAGGTGAGCATCACACTCAACATGGTCACCTACATACCTGAGGTGAGCCTCACACTCAACATGGCCACCTACATACCTGAGGTGAGCATCACACTCAACATGGCCACCTACATACCTGAGGTGAGCATCACACTCAACATGGCCACCTACATACCTGAGGTGAGCATCACACTCAACATGGCCACCTACATGGCTGAGGTGAGCATCACACTCAACATGGCCACCTACATACCTGAGGTGAGCATCACACTCAACATGGCCACCTACATACCTGAGGTGAGCATCACACTCAACATGGCCACCTACATGGCTGAGGTGAGCATCACACTCAACATGGCCACCTATGTGAGTACATGGAAAGGGCTTTAAATTCACCAATATGCACATTTCCACCCAGTGTTACAAATACCTTTATCAGTCTGAGGTCCTACAAATAATCGACTTTTTTAAAAACGGAATATATGACCCATATCAAATCAAAATCTAATTGTATTTGTCACATGCTTCATAAACAACAGGTGTAGACTAACAGGGAAATGCTTACTCAGGGCCTTTCCCAACAATGCAGAGAGAAAGAAAATAAAATTAAATACAAAAATAATAGAAAAGTAATAACATGTAACAATAAATACACAATGATTAACGATAACTTGGCTATATACACGGGTACCAGTACTGAGTCAATGATAACTATATACAGGAAGTACCTGGTAATAACTTGGCTATATACACGGGTACCAGTACTGAGTCAATGATAACTATATACAGGAAGTACCAGGTAATAACTTGGCTCTCTACACGGAGTACCAGTACTGAGTCAATGATAACTAGGTTATATACAGGAAGTACCAGGTAATAACTTGGCTATATACACGGGGTACCAGTACTGAGTCAATGATAACTAGGTTATATACAGGAAGTACCAGGTAATAACTTGGCTGTATACACGGGTACTAGTACTGAGTCAATGATAACTATATGCAGGAAGTACCAGGTAATAACTTGGCTATATACACGGGTACCCGTACTGAATCCATAGGCAGGCGTTCGATGTATATATATATAGTGTATGTAAACACTCCAAGCACACAGCCATGCAATCTCCATTGACAAACATTGGCAGTAGAATGGCCCGTACTGAAGAGCTCAGTGACTTTCAACGTGGCAACGTTATAGGATGCCACATTTTCAACAAGTCAGTTTGTCTAATTTCTGCCCTGCTAGAGCTGCCCCGGTCAACTGTAAGTGCTGTTATTGTGAAGTGGAAACTTCTAGGAGCAACAACGGCTCAGCCGCGAAGTGGTAGGACACGCAAGCTCTTAGAACGGGGCCGCTGAGTGCTGAAGTGCGTAGCACATAAAAATTGTCTGTCCTCGGTTGCAACACTCACTACCGAGTTCCAAACTACCTCTGGAAGCAACGTCTTCCAGAGGCAACTGCTCGGCATCTGACCGTAACAGCGCTACAGAGGTTAGTGCGAATGGCCCAGTACATTGGGGCCAAGCTTCCTGCCACCCAGGACCAATATAATAGGCGGTGTCAGAGGAAATCCGATAAAATTGTCAGAGACCGGAGCACCAAGTCTAGGACCAAAAGGCTCATCAATAGCTTCTAACCCCAAGCCATAAGACTGCTGAACAATTAACATACTTTTGGTAATGTAGTGCATGTAACTAGGAATAACGTTACAGATGATAAACAGTAACAGCAGCGTATGTGATGAGTAAAAAAAAAAGTTATTGCAAAAATTGTCAATGCAGATAGTCTAAGTAGCTATTTGGCTAACTATTGAACTAACTATTTATACTAAGCTAACATATGGAATTGTTTTACGATACCAAGGATCATTTAGCTATTTGATTAAGAATTTTTGGACCCCTTAAGGTATAAAATAATATTACTAATTTGATGAAACATTGAATTTGGCCTTAATGCTATTAACCCATAGAAACGCACTGAACAACAGCTTGATAAATAAACGAATAGTACCCCCCTAAAAAAAATATAAAGTACGTTTGTTCTGAAGTGTCTGTCATATATCTGAGAGATAATATTAGAAAGATCAGGAAACTGTTTTGTATTTAACCTCTTATTTTAAGCACTAAACAATCTCCATGTATACTTCAATTCATTTGGTTAACTACTGGCTACCTTCAGACTAGTTTTGTGAGGCTTGTGGGCATCCCAGAGCAACAACCGACATGCATGTGTTCGTGAGAGACTCACCTTTCCATAGAAGGGTCATATTAGTGTGTAGCCCAAACTGTTCTGATGCTACAGACAGAAGTTGGCAGATCGGCTGTCCCCAGATGAGTCTCGTGACACTTGTGGGGGGGGTCTTAAAACGGAGAACACCATTGTGTTTGTGAGAGTCTCATCTTTCCATAGATGGATCAAATAGTTTTGTAGGCCAAACCGTTCAGACGTTTTCGAGAGAAGACTGATTTTCGGGATGTCTCATGGTCTGACAAACACCGCTCTAGCTCTACCACCTTTCACCGCAGATGCGGAAGACGCAGACCATGCAAAAAAAAGACTGACACATTTTGATGGGGATTTTTTATTATGCTAATTAGATTTCAGCAGGGTCACGGACATCGACTCTAGGGGGTTAAAGGTCTTACTCACATCAATTACAGAGAGTGTGATCACACAGTCGTCCGGAACAATTAGAGCTATCATTCATGGCTCAGTGTTGCTTGCCCCATAGCATAGAAGGCATTTAGCTAGTCTGTTAGGCTTGTGTCACTGAGCAGCTCACGGTTGGGTGTTAGTTTGTAATCCGTGATAGTTTGCCGGTGTAGCGGCGAGCGTCAGAGCCGGTGTAGTAGGATTTACACTGGTGTAGCGACGAGCGTCAGAGCCGGTGTAGTAGGATTTACACTGGTGTAGCGACGAGCGTCAGAGCCGGTGTAGTAGGATTTGATCTTAGTCCTGTATTGATGCGTTGCCTATTTTATGTTTCTTCTGACGGCGTAGTGGGATTTCTTAGAAGCATCCGGATTAGTGTTCTTCTACTTGAAAGCGGAAACTGGTTGACTTCTGGTTGGGATATGTACGCACTGTCACTGTGGAGACGACGTCGTCAATGCACTTATTAATGAAGCCGGTGACTGAGGTGGTAAACTCCTCAATACCATCGGATGAATCCCGGAACATATTCCAATCAGGAGGATAGTTGTGTCACATATGCCAAATGGAGAGCGAGGGAGAGCTTTGTATGCATCTCTGAGTCTGGAGTAGAGGTGATCTAGAGTTTTTTTCGCCTCTAGTTGCACAGGTGACAAGCTGGTAGAAATGAGGTAAGACAGATTTCAGTTTTCCTGCATTAACATCACTAGGATGAGCTTTACTTATGGCCCTATTCAGCTCGTTGAGTACAGTCTTAGTGCCAGCATAGTTTTTTTGGTGGTAAGTTGACAGCAATGAAAACTATAGATGAAAACTCTCTTGGTAAATATTATGGTCTACAACTTATCATCTGGTCTACAACTCTCTCCCCCTCTCCCTCCCCCACTCTCTCTGCTGTAGCTCCTGGACAAGGGCCTACCCAGCATGCAACAGTCATTGCTCCAGATCATCTACTGTCTGTTGAGCCACATGGACATGACGGTTGTCCAGGTCAGACAGTTCAACGCTGACGTCCTGAAGACCATCGAGAAGTTTGTACAGGTCAGTCCTCTACCTACCTAGCGACCTCAATACCTGCCCCAATACCGCAATACCCTCCCCAATACTGCAATATATACCCCATATACTGCAATACCTGCCCCAATACTGCAATACCTGCCCCAATACTGCAATATCTACCCCATATACTGCAATACCTGCCCCAATACTGCAATACCTGCCCCATATACTGCAATACCTGCCCCAATACTGCAATACCTGCCCCAATACTGCGTATATCTGCCCCAATACTGTAATATCTACCCCATATACTGCAATACCTGCCCCAATACTGCAATATCTACCCCAATACTGCAATACCTGCCCCAATACTGCAATATCTACCCCAATACTGCAATATCTACCCCATATACTGCAATACCTGCCCCAATACTGCAATACCTGCCCCAATACTGCAATATCTGCCCCATATACTGCAATATCTACTCCAATACTGTAATGCCTGCCCTAATACTGCAATACCTGCCCCAGTACTGCAATACCTGCCCCAATACTGCATATTTCTGCCCCAATACCCCATAATATCTACCCCATATACTGCAATATCCTAAATTTGGCTGCGTGCGTGTGTGTGTGTGTGTGTAACCCTCTCTCTCTCTCTGTCCCATCAGACGGTCCACTGGAAGGATGCGCTAAACATTCTGAAGCTGGTGGTGTCTCGGTCAGCCAGTCTGGTCCACCCAGCTTATAGCCACGCCCACGGTGACCTCTCTAACCTGGAGGTCAGTAGGATCTGGGACGGATCAGCCAAGGCCCTGCCCGGCAAGACACTGGACTTCACCTTTGACATATCAGAGGTGGGAGAGCCATCGAACACAGACACGCATAGTCTGTCTTACCTTGAACTACTGACATATCTCTCTCTCTCTCTCTCTCTCTCCTTGTTCTCTATCTCTCTCTAATAGTATTCATGTTTATAGAGATATGTTACTAAGTAAAGACTGGATGGTTAGTGTTAAAATATTATAGTATTAATAGCTGTTTGTTTATCTGTTTATTTGATTCGCTCTCTTTCTCTCTCTCTCTCTCTCTCTCTCTCTCTCTCTCTCTCTCTCTCTTTCTCGTTCTTTCTGTCTCTCTCTCTCTCCCACTCTCTCTCTCCCACTCTCTCTCCCTCTCTCTCTCTCTCTCCCACTCTCACTCTCTCACTCTCTCTCTCTCTCCTAGACTCCAGTGATCGGGCGGAGGTTTGATGAGCTGCAGGGGTCAGGGGGTAGAGAGGGGAAGGCCAGGGCTGTGACCCGTAGCACCTCCTCCACCTCCTCTGGTTCTAACTCCAACACCGTCCTAGTGCCTGTCAGCTGGAGGAGACCTCAGTCCTCACAGGTAATATACCAGTCAGTCAGTTAGTTAGGTAACACGGTTGTTTCCTTCTGTTAGTTTAACCACGGTATTTGGTCAAAGAGAGACATAGTTTTTTGTTGTTGGTTTGTCTCATTGAGATTTTTTGTTGTTGCAAGAGAGATGTGTTCAGTTGTTTGGTTGTGAAGTGGTTTGTTGAAGGTTGTTTCATTGTGGTACTGTAACTATGCTAGAGGGTTTAGTTGGAGAAGATGATCCATAATAGAGAAACGTTAAAGCTACAGTTCATATGTTCAATAACACTTCCTCCTCCTCTCCCTCCTGCAGAAGAGAACTAGAGAGAAGCTGGTGAACGTTCTGTCTCTGTGTGGACAAGAGGTTGGCCTCACCAAAAACCCCTCGGTGAGTCAACACACTGTCGCCTCTTCCTTACACTGTTATAAACCTGTCGTCATGGTTACCTGTCCCTACAGGTGGTCTGGAGCTGATGGAGGCGCAGACTGTTATGACACTGTTATAAACCTGTCGTCATGGTTACCTGTCCCTACAGGTGGTCTGGGGTTGATGGAGGTGTAGACTGTTATGACACTGTTATAAACCTGTCGTCATGGTTACCTGTCCCTACAGACTGTTATGACACTGTTATAAACCTGTCGTCATGGTTACCTGTCCCTACAGGTGGTCTGGGGCTGATGGAGGTGTAGACTGTTATGACACTGTTATAAACCTGTCGTCATGGTTACCTGTCCCTACAGACTGTTATGACACTGTTATAAACCTGTCGTCATGGTTACCTGTCCCTACTGGTGGTCTGGAGCTGATGGAGGTGCAGACTGTTATGACACTGTTATAAACCTGTCGTTATGGTTACCTGTCCCTACAGACTGTTATGACACTGTTATAAACCTGTCGTTATGGTTACCTGTCCCTACAGACTGTTATGACACTGTTATAAACCTGTCGTTATGGTTACCTGTCCCTACAGACTGTTACGACACTGTTATAAACCTGTCGTCATGGTTACCTGTCCCTACAGACTGTTATGACACTGTTATAAACCTGTCGTTATGGTTACCTGTCCCTACAGGTGGTCTGGAGCTGATGGAGGTGCAGACTGTTATGACACTGTTATAAACCTGTCGTCGTGGTTACCTGTCCCTACAGGTGATATTCTCGTCCTGTGGGGACCTGGACATGATGATGGAGGTTCAGGGGAGCGGCGTGTCTTCGGAGGAGGGAGGAACCAGAGAAGACACGCTGGATGACACGGCGTCGGAGCAGCAGTTCAGAGTGTTCCGAGACTTTGACTTCCTGGATGTAGAGCTGGAGGACGGAGAGGTGAGACAGTTACCATGGAGACAGAGACACACCCACGCTAAGGGTAACCATGGACACAGGCCACATCCTCCCATACTGTTACTAAGGAGACAGGCCACACCCACTTAGACTGTTACCAAAGACAGCACCAGGCCACTCCCACACTGACGTCACTCATGTACATATTTGCTTTTACAAATGTATATACAGTATTCTCCCTTTCTCTCTTCCTTTCTCTTTTGTGTATGCCTGTCTTCTCTCTAGCTCTCTCTGTCCCTAACACGCTGTTTCTGTAATGTTTTCTTCTTCTCTCTCTCTTCCCCCATCTCTCTCTCTCTCTCTCTGTAACTCTGTATTTCTCTCTCTCCCCTCTGCTGCATTAGGAGCTCCAGGTAAGCTCTGTCTCACGCTGTGAATGTGGCGCTCTGAGCGTGTGCAGTAGGCAGCACTAATGATGTCACACTTAAATGCCTGTTGCTAGGGTGATCCAGTCAGCCGTTCTGTGCATGAGCTCATAACAGTGCTGTAGTGTTGTTATGGTAACTTACAGACGCTGATATTCATAGGTTGCACCTCCGTAACGCAGTCGCGTCGTGCCATTGTTATGAACTTTCTCAAGCCGTCCTCTATCGTCGGCGCCATCGTGGTGCCCTAAAGTGGTGATAAGCCTAGTCATTGTGGACAGAGGCCAAATAAATGCTTCGTTTAAATTACACTATAGTGCCTGGAAATACAATGTAATTGCTAAAGTAGTCAAATATTTAGAAGGAAACAACTTTACCAAGCATTATCATTGTCGTCAAATTTACTTAAGACAGATGGCAATGTTGTCAATAGCTAGCAAAGTTTGTCAAAAAAAATAGCTAGCAAAGCTAACGCCAGCTAGCTAAAAATTACGGTGGGCTCCCCTCAATCTTAGCGAGCTAGTTAACGTTAAGAAAGTCAATCTGGTGACATCGAAATAATGAGGAAAGATTTTCTTACTTAAGTATTTGCCTCCTATTGAAATGTCATCGTGTTTCCAAGCCACTGTAAAAACACACTTTAGATGAAATCTTCATTAGTGCTCATTGTCGATGCGTTAGAATGCTCAGTCGGGTATCAGTTCAAAACAACATCGTGAGGAAACATGCAGTCCATGAATAGGTAAAGTCATAGTTCACCCAGAATTTCAAAATTACATTGACATGCTTTTTTTTTTTGTTTGTTTTTTCACCAAAGTAACTCTGTAACTTCTGTGATTTATCCTTTTAAGTCAAATGATATTTGTGTGCCGTTTTGAACAAATGCATGCCAGATATGAGTTTTGCAGAGGAGCACTGCTTAAGTTGTGTGTGTGTGTGTGTGTGTGTGTGTGTGTGTGTGTGTGTGTGTGTGTGTGTGTGTGTGTTTTCAGGGCGAGAGCGTGGATAACTTTAACTGGGGTGTACGGAGGCGTTCTCTGGACAGCACAGAGCTTGGTGACCTGTTAGAGGAGAGTCAACACTCAGGCAGCACCCCCAGTCTGGGACAAGAAGACCCACAGGACTCTGACCAATCATCAGAGGAAGAAGAGTCCTCTACCAGTCAGAGTCTGTCTCACTCACAACTGGTTAGTACTGACCATGAGATGAACATAGCACGACCTCAACACACCACAACTACACTCGCAACTGGTTAGTACTGACCATGAGATGAACATAGCACAACCTCAACAGAACACAACATGAATATCACTAAAACGGCCAAGTACGGCCATATTCTTAAAACTGACCCCAGGATTTGGAAACATTGAGTCCTCGGGACAGGGTTTGAGGTGTCCTGTAGATTTAGGATTCATTGTTCGTTTCAGAAAATGAGATGTCTTATGTTGCCTTACCCTGCAGACTAATCTCTCTCCGTCAGAGGAGACCAACCACACGGACTCTCTCTCTACGTCGTGCGACACCACATCAGCCGACCCACAATCCCTCAACGCCACCACACCAGGTACCAGCCAGGGACCTCCACACGACGAGCAGGGAGGACTACGGGTTAGTATACACACATACACACACACACACACACACACACACACACACACACACACACACACACACACACACACACACACTTCAAAAACACAATTAGACAAAGGCCTTGGACCTCTCTCCCACCCCCCCCCCTCCTCCTCCTCCAGGGTGGTGATGATGAAGACACCCAGGGGCAGGACGATGACCTGTCTCTCAGTGTAAACGACCTTCCCCAGGGCCAGGACGATGACCTGTCTCTCAGTGTGAATGACCTTCCCCAGGGCCTGGGATCTGACCTGTCTCTCAGTGTGAATGACCTTCCCCAGGCCCTGGGATCTGACTGTTGGGAGGGGGAGAGCTTCACTCTGGACCTGGAACACCACGGTCACCATGGACACAGCATGGAGCTCTGTAGACCCCCGCTGGGGTTTCTAGACCCTAGCTGTCTGCCCAGGTACTGGAACACACACACACACATAGCAACCAGGACCAGAAACCTATAGAGCCCTGCTAGCTGTCTGCCCAGGTCCTATATCAATGAGTAGTGGTTATATCACTCCTATATCAATGAGTAGTGGTTGTATCACTCCTATATCAATGAGTAATGGTTGTATCACTCCTATATCAATGAGTAGTGGTTGTATCACTCCTATATCAATGAGGAGTGATACAACCACTCCTCATTGATATAGGTTTCTGGTTGCTATGTGTGTGTGTGTTCCAGTACCTGGGCAGACAGCTATCACTCCTATATCAATGAGTTGTTGTTGTATCACTCCTATATCAATGAGTAGTGGGGATATCACTCCTAAATCAATGTCTAACTTACTGTGTGCCTGTCCAATTCTTGTCTCTCCCATTACTGTGTTGACAGTCTCCGTGATGACGTGGATGACCTAGAGGACCTTGGTTTTCCTCCTCCCCCCTCACCGTTCTTCTCCGCCATCTTGGCTGCGTTCCAACCCACTGTTTGTGACGACGCTGAGGAGGCATGGCGTTGCCATATCAACCAGCTGGTAACCGACTCAGACGGATCCTGTGCCGTCTATACTTTCCACGTCTTCTCATCGCTCTTCCAGGTAATCAATCAGTCGATTGATCAGTCAGTCAGTCAATCAATAAATCAACTGATCAAACTCTGGAAAGTTCTATGCAGTCATTGGGGGTGATGGCATTGGTGTAACAGTCATTGTAACAGTGTAACAGTCATTGGTGTAACAGTCATTGGGGTAACAGTCATTGGTGTAACAGTCATTGGGGGTGATGTCATTGTAACTGTTTTATATAACATTAAATGTCTCCTCCTCTTTCTTTCTCTCTCTTTCTCTCTCTCTCTCTCTTCTCAGAACATCCAGACTAAGTTCTGTTCCCTGACCAGTGACGCCGCTGGTTACCTAGGAGACGGCCTGAGGGGCATCGGGTCAAAGTTCGTGAGGTCATCTGACATGTTGACAACGTGTTCCGACTGCCCCACGCTCTACGTAGACGCTGATACGGTGAGTAGGGCTGACTCGACTCAAACCATAGCATTTGTATGACTGAAAATATAGCAATTTATTTGGTGTTTTCATAGAAATATCAAACAATAATTTCCATTGATTGTAATCAGTAAGTAATGTCAAACTTTTAGGTTTGAGTTGGTACTAGTGTTGCAAGGTATACCAAAACGTCTGTACTTTCTCGTACTATAATTTGTTACTTTCAGTTCTTCTGTCAAATGTCTCATGGATCAAGCCTTTATCAGCACAGCCTGCCTACCCCCATTATAGCACACACCCTGTCTGCTCCACTTACCCACTGGGAGTCTGGCTGGGAGTCTGGGCTACATCATGTTAGCTCCACTTACCCACTGGAAGTCTGGCTGGGAGTCTGGGCTACATCATGTTAGCTCCACTTACCCACTGGGAGTCTGGCTGGGAATCTGGGCTGCATCATGTTAGCTCCACTTACCCACTGGAAGTCTGGCTGGGTGTCTGGGATTCTGGGCTGCATCATGTTAGCTCCACTTACCCACTGGGAGTCTGGGCTGGGAGTCTGGGCTGGGAGTCTGGGCTGGGAGTCTGGGCTGGGAGTCTGGGCTGCATCATGTTAGCTCCACTTACCCACTGCTAGTCTGGACTGGAAGTCTGGCTGGGAGTCTGCACTGGGAGTCTCGATTGGGAGTCTGGATTGGGAGTCTGGGCTGGGAGTCTGGGCTGCATCATGTTAGCTCCACTTACCCACTGCTAGTCTGGACTGGAAATCTGGATGGGAGTCTGCGCTGGGAGTCTGCGCTGGGAGTCTGTGCTGGGAGTCTGGGCTGGGAGTCTGGGCTGGGAGTCTGGATTGGGAGTCTGGGCTGGGAGTCTGGGCTGGGAGTCTGGATTGGGAGTCTGGGCTGGGAGTCTGGATTGGGAGTCTGGGCTGCATCATGTTAGCTCCTCTTACCCGCTGATAGTCTGCACTGCATCATGTTAGCTCCACCTATCAACTGATAGTCTGCACTGCATCATGTTAGCTACACTTACCCGCAGGGAGTCTGGTCTGCATTATGTTAGCTCCACTTACTCACTGCTAGTCTGGACTGGAAGTCTGGATTGGGAGTCTGGGCAGGGAGTCTGCACTGGGAGTCTCGATTGGGAGTCTGGATTGGGAGTCTGGGCTGGGTGTCTGCACTGGGAGTCTGGATTGGGAGTCTGGACTGGGAGTCTGGATTGGGAGTCTGGATTGGGAGTCTGGATTGGGAGTCTGGACTGGGAGTCTGGATTGGGAGTCTGGATTTGGAGTCTGGGCTGGGAGTCTGGACTGGGAGTCTGGATTGGGAGTCTGGATTGGGAGTCTGGATTGGGAGTCTGGACTGGGAGTCTCGATTGGGAGTCTGGATTGGGAGTCTGGGCTGGGTGTCTGCACTAAGAGTCTGGATTGGGAGTCTGGACTGGGAGTCTGGATTGGGAGTCTGGATTGGGAGTCTGGATTGGGAGTCTGGATTTGGAGTCTGGGCTGGGAGTCTGGATTGGGAGTCTGCACTGGGCTTCTGGGCTGGGAGTCTGGACTGGGAGTCTGGGCTGGGAGTCTGGGCTGGGAGTCTGGATTGGGAGTCTGGATTGGGAGTCTGGATTGGGAGTCTGGACTGGGAGTCTGGATTGGGAGTCTGGATTGGGAGTCTGGATTGGGAGTCTGGACTGGGAGTCTCGATTGGGAGTCTGG
Organism: Oncorhynchus clarkii lewisi; assembly: GCF_045791955.1. Taxonomy (NCBI): domain Eukaryota; kingdom Metazoa; phylum Chordata; class Actinopteri; order Salmoniformes; family Salmonidae; genus Oncorhynchus; species Oncorhynchus clarkii. The sequence continues at coordinate 39,228,987 of NC_092175.1, read as the reverse complement.
GCTGGGTGTCTGCACTAAGAGTCTGGATTGGGAGTCTGGACTGGGAGTCTGGATTGGGAGTCTGGATTGGGAGTCTGGACTGGGAGTCTGTATTGGGAGTCTGGATTTGGAGTCTGGGCTGGGAGTCTGGATTGGGAGTCTGCACTGGGCTTCTGGGCTGGGAGTCTGGACTGGGAGTCTGGGCTGGGAGTCTGGGCTGGGAGTCTGGATTGGGAGTCTCCACTGGGCTTCTGGACTGGGAGTCTGGACTGGGAGTCTGGGCTGGGAGTCTGGACTGGGAGTCTGGGCTGGGAGTCTGGGCTGGCAGTCTGCGCTGGAGTCTGGGCTGGGAGTCTGGATTCGGAGTCTGGGCTGGGAGTCTGGACTGGGAGTCTGGGCTGGGAGTCTGGGCTGGGAGTCTGGACTGGGAGTCTGGAGTGGGAGTCAGGACTGGGAGTCTGGACTGGGAGTCTGGACTGGGAGTCTGGGCTGGGAGTCTGGGCTGGGAGTCTGGGCTGCATCATGTTAGAGCCCCACATTTGAGTAATGCTACACGGCATGTAGAAATGTTGACACCGTTTTTCTTGTTCGCAAAACAAAGTCCATACAGACTATAACTCTTTAAGGGTTAGGGCACGACCCCAACCACGTCGAAGGGGCTGTAGTGGAGAGGGGTCGGGAGCTCCAAGTTCCTCAGTGTCCACATCACTACGGAATTTTCCTGTCCCACACACACCAACACGGTCGTGAAGAGGGCACGACAACGCCTCTATCTGTAAAATGATTACCATTATGTTGTTATGTAGTTAGATTGTTAAAAACAAAACAAAGTCGAATTAGTTGTATGATTGTATAATTTATTCGTTAATGCATACATGGCTGTCTGAAAAAATGTTGATGTAATTTTTTTTTAAATCAAATGATATTGAACTCAAAATTGTATCTGTCTGCATCAACTGCCGTTCTCTGACTGGTTAATGTCTTCTCTTTTGCCATGGTATTGTTTTGGTATTGAGTATGGTGACGGTATGGAGAATCCTGATACTAAACCTGGTATTGGTATTTAAGTCTAAATTCTGGTATGGTGAGAACTCTAGTTGATACATGAACAACTTCTTATATATTTAACTCTTTCCCTCCCGCCTCTCCTCCTACATCTTACACCTCTCTTTCTCTTTCTCCTCTCCTCCTGCATCTTACACCTCTCTTTCTCCTTCTCCTCTCCTCCCGCCTCTCCTCCTGCATCTTACACCTCTCTTTCTCCTTCTCCTCTCCTCCTGCATCTTACACCTCTCTTTCTCCTTCTCCTCTCCTCCCGCCTCTACTCTCCTCCTGCATCTTACACCTCTCTTTCTCCTTCTCCTCCCGCCTCTCCTCTCCTCCTGCATCTTACACCTCTCTTTCTCGTTCTCCTCTCCTCCCGCCTCTACCCTCCTCTCCTATCCTCTCCTCCTCTCCTATCCTTCTCCTCTGCTCCCGCCTCTCCTCCCGACTTTCCTATCCTCTTCTCCTCTCCTTTCCTATCCCTCTCCTCCCGCCTCTCCTCTCCTTCTCTCCTTCTCTCCACTCTTTCTCCTCTCCTCTCCTCCTGCCTCTCCTATCTCTCGCCTCTCCTCTCCTCCCGCCTCTTTCCTATCCTTCTCCTCTCCTCCTACCTCTCCTATCCTTTTCTCCCCTCTGCTCTCCTCTCCTCCTGCCTCTCCTATCCTTCTCCACTACTCCCCTCCTCTTCTCCTCTTCTGTTCCCTCACTCCAGATCATCTCCTATGGTTTACTAGAGAAGATGAAGTTCAGTGTGTTGGAGCTGCAGGAGTATCTGGACACCTACAACAACAGAGAAGAGGCCGCTGTCTCAGTAAGACACTACCACCCATAACGATACTGAATATGATCTGTTTAGACATTACAACCCATAAAGATACTGACTTTGATTGATCTGGCAATGATGACCTTTATCTAATTCCCCAGAGTCAGATGAACTTGTGGAGACCATTTTTATGCTAATGCTAGTAGATACCCATAGACTTCCAGTCATTGTGCTAACGCTCAGTTAGCATTGGCTCATGAAACTACCTGTAACTTCCTTCATACTACACACAGAGACATAAAAATGGTTTCCACAAGTTCATTTGACTCTGGGGAAGTAGATACAGTGCATTCGGAAAGTATTCAGACCCCTTGACTTTTTCCACATTTTGTTACGTTACAGCCTTATTCTAAAATGTATTCAATTGTTTTTTTCCCTCATCAATCTACACACAATACTCCATAATGACATCACAATACCCCATAATGACATCACAGTACCCCATAATGACATCACAATACCCCATAATGACATCACAATACCCCACAATGACAAAGCAACAACAGGTTATTAGATATTTTGGCAAATTTATAAAAATTATAAAACGGAATTATCACATTCACATAAGTATTCAGACCCTTTACTCAGTACTTTGTTGAAGTGCCTTGTGCAGCAATTACAGCCTCGAGTCTTTTTGGGTATGATGCTACTAGCTTGGCACACCTGTATTTGCAGAGCTTCTCCCATTCTTCTCTGCAGATCCTCTCAAGCTCTGTCAGGTTGGATGGGGAGCGTCGCTGCACAGCTATTTTCAGATATCTCGAGAGGTACGTTCGATCAGGTTCAAGTCCGGGCTCGGGCTGGGCCACTCAAGGACATTCAGAGACTTGTCCCGAAGCCACTTCTGCATTGTCGTGGCTGTGTGCTTAGGGTCGTTGTCCTGTTGGAAGGTGAACATTCGCCCTAGTCTGAGGTCCTGAGCGCTCTGGAGCAGGTTTTCATCAAGGATCTCTCTCTGTACTTTGCTCCGTTCATCTTTCCCTCGATCCTGACTAGTCTCCCAGTCCCTGCTGCTGAAAAACATCCCCACAGCATGATGCTGCCACCACCATGCTTCACCGTAAGGATGGTGCTAGGTTTCCTCCAGACAGGACGCTTGGCATTCAGGTCAAAGAGTTCAATCTTGGTTTCATCAGACCAGAGAATCTTGTTTCTCATGGACATAGTCCTTTAGGTGCCTTTTGACAAACTCCAAGCCTTTTACTGAGGAGTGGCTTCCGTCTGTCCACTCTTCCATAAAGGCCTGATTGGTGGAGTGCTGCAGAGATGGTTGTCTTTCTGGAAGATTCTCCCATCTCCACAGAGGAACTCTGGAGCTCTGTCAGAGTGACCATTGGGTTCTTGGTCTCCTCCCTTCTCCCCTGATTGCTCAGTTTGGCCTTGGCGGACAGCTCTAGGAAGAGTCTTGGTTGTTCCAAACTTCTTCCATTTAATAGTGATAGAGGCCACTGTGTTTTTGGGGACCTTCAATGCTGCAGACATTTTTTGTTACCCATCCCCAGATCTGTGCCTCGACACAATCCTGTCTCAGAGCTCTACGGACAATTCCTTCAATGTCATGACTTGATTTTTTGCTCTGACATGCACTGTCGACTGTAGGGACCTAATATAGACAGATGTGTTCCTTTCCAAATCATGTCCAATCAGTTGAATTTACCACAGGTGGACTCCAATCAAGTGGTAGAAACATCTAAGCTCAATTTTCGAGTCTCATAGTAAAGGGTCTGAATACTGAATAAGGTATTTCTGTTTTTTATTTTGAATACAATTGCAAAAATGTCCTAACACCAGTTTTTGCTTTGTCATTATGGGGTATTGTGATGTCATTATGGGGTATTGTGATGTCATTATGGGGTATTGTGATGTCATTATGGGGTACTGTGATGTCATTATGGGGTATTGTGATGTCATTATGGGGTATTGTGTGTAGATTGATGAGGATTTTAAAAAATATATATTTTAGAATAAGGCTGTAACGTAACAAAATGTGGAAAAAGTCAGGGGATCTGAAATGTTTTCTAAATGTACTGTAACGGGCCTCATTGCCAAAATCCTGAAGTATCCTTTTAAGTCACTACTACCCATAACGGTAATGACTTTGATCTGTAAAGCTCTTTTCTCAAACCCAAGGTGCTACAGATAACCCTATGATAAGGAGACACTGTAGTGTTATCAAACCCAAGGTGCTACAGATAACCCTATGATAAGGAGACACTGTCGTGTTATCAAACCCAAGGTGCTACAGATAACCCTATGATAAGGAGACACTGTAGTGTTATCAAACCCAAGGTGCTACAGATAACCCTATGATAAGGAGACACTGTAGTGTTATCAAACCCAAGGTGCTACAGATAACCCTATGATAAGGAGACACTGTCGTGTTCTCAAACCCAAGGTGCTACAGATAACCCTATGATAAGGAGACACTGTCGTGTTCTCAAACCCAAGGTGCTACAGATAACCCTATGATAAGGAGACACTGTAGTGTTATCAAACCCAAGGTGCTACAGATAACCCTATGATAAGGAGACACTGTAGTGTTATCAAACCCAAGGTGCTACAGATAACCCTATGATAAGGAGACACTGTAGTGTTATCAAACCCAAGGTGCTACAGATAACCCTATGATAAGGAGACACTGTAGTGTTATCAAACCCAAGGTGCTACAGATAACCCTATGATAAGGAGACACTGTAGTGTTATCAAACCCAAGGTGCTACAGATAACCCTATGATAAGGAGACACTGTAGTGTTATCAAACCCAAGGTGCTACAGATAACCCTATGATAACACTACAGTGTCTCCTTATCATAGGGTTATCTGTAGCACCTTGGGTTTGAGAAAAGAGCTTTACAGATCAAAGTCATTACCGTTATGGGTAGTAGTGACTTAAAAGGATACTTCAGGATTTTGGCAATGAGGCCCGTTACAGTACATTTAGAAAAGTTTTCAGATCCCCTGACGCTACAGTGCTACAGTTGTACTTGACAGAAAAGCCTAGAATGTACGCTACAGTCTGTTAGATGAGATTTTGACCCGCTAGCCCAGTCTAACAAGCCCTGATAAGTAACACTCCTCCCCTCTCTCTTTTTTTTCTCTCTTCCCATCCTTTTCACTTTCTCTTCTTCGTTTCCAGTGGCTGAGGAACTGTAAGGACACGTTTCCCAGATGCCCTGGCGATGGCGTGATTACCTGTCAGCCAGGAGACTCAGAGGAGAAGGTAAGGAATCAATAAATCCCCTTGACAACACGCTCACTGTAGTTTAAAACAATACACTGATCACACACTCCTCTCTCTCTAGGTGTAATGTCCTTGTGTAGGGGGACATTTAGAAAAGTTGTCAGATCCCCTGACGCTACAGTGCTACAGTTGTACTACAGACTGTACTGTACTCCATACCGTAATCTACATAATCTGCTATAAACTAGACTATAACACACACTATTTATTTATTTTTACCTTTATTTAGGCAAGTCAGTTAAGAACAAATTCTTATTTCCAATGACGGAAACAGTGGGTTAACTGCCTGTTCAGGGGCAGAACGACAGATTTGTACCTTGTCAGCACAGGGATTTGAATTTGCAACCGGTTACTAGCCCAATGCTCTAACCACTAGGCTACCCTGCCGCCCTAAAATATACACTATACAGTATACTACATACTATAATATACTCCATACTATGTACTATATACTATACTATACACTGCACACTATACACTATACTATACACTATACTATACTACACACTATATACTATACTCTACTACACACTATACTATACACACTGTACTATATTATACACTACACCATACTATACTCTACTACACACTATACTATACACACTGTACTATACTATACACTACACCATACTATACTCTACTACACACTATACTATACACGCCACTATACACACTGTACTATACTATACACTACACCATACACCGTACGATACTCTACTACACACTATACTATACACTATACTGTACTACACACTAGACTATACACTGCACTTCACTACATGATAGTATATTACAGACTTATACTATACATTATAATGTACTATACTGCACTATACCACACACTATACTATACACCATACTATATTATACACTATAATATAGTCTACTGCACACTATACCACCCACTATACTATGTACTATACTATACACACTACTATACTCTACTACACGCTGTGCTATACTGTGCACTATACTCTATACTATTCTCGATACCATGCACTATGCTATACTCTATACTATACACTATGCTATACTGTATAATATACACTATACTATACTGTACACTATACTATACACCATACTATACACTATACTATACTGTACACTATACTATACACCATACTATACACTATACTATGCACTATACACTGTACTGTACTCTATACTATACTATGCACTATACTATACACTATACACTATACTATACACTATACTATGTAATATACACTATACTATACACTATACTATACTGTACACTATACTATACACTATACTATACTGTACACTATACTATACGCCATACTATACACTATACTATGCACTATACACTGCACTATACACTATACTATACTCTATGATCTACTACACCATACAATACTATACCATACACTATACCCTATACCATACACTATACTATGCTGTACACTATACTACAATCTACTACACACTATGCTATAAACTACACTATACTCTATGCTCTACTACACAATACTATACTATACACTATACATTATACTATACACTATGCCCTATACTACACTCTATACTATACACTATACACTATACTATACACTATACACTATACTATACACTATACTATGTAATATACACTATACTATACACTATACAATATACACTATGCTCCACTATACTATACTATGCACTATACTATATACTATGCACTATACCACACACTGCACTATACTACACGCTATACTATACACAATACACTACTATACTGCAATGCACTATACTCTACTACACACTATACTATACACCATAGTACATACGATGCTATACTGTATACTATACAGTATACTATATATTATACTAATCACTATACTCTACTGCACACAGATCTGGGACCAGGCCGAAACATATGAACCTGTAAAAGAAAAGGGTTCATATTGAAACAAAAAGGATTGAATTATACTATACACTACACTATACACTGCACTATACACTGCACTATACACTGCACTATACTATATAATACACTATACTATGCACCATGCCATGCACTATACTCTACTGCACACTATACTATACTACATACTATACTATACACAACACTATACTATATTATACACAATACTATACTCTACTACATGCTATACTACCCACTATGCTACAGTGCACTAAACTATACTATGCTGTGCTATACTCTACTCTACTGCATGTGTTTGATTGATGTGTGTTTCTCGCCTCCCTCTCTCTCTTTCGCCTCGTAACATGCTCTCTCGCTGTGTAGCAAATGGAATCTCTGGCAGTAAGTCTTTTACTAAGTCCTTTACTAAGTCCTATCTACTATGATCTACTATGATTTAATAGGATCTACTATGATTTAATAGGATCTACTATGATCTACTATGATTGAATAGGATATTCTATGATCTACTATGATCTACTATTATTTAAAAGGGATCTACTATTATTTAATAGGATCTACTATGATCTACTATGATTTAATAGGATCTACTATGATTTAATAGGATCTACTATGATCTACTATTATTTAATAGGATCTACTATGATCTACTATGATTGAATAGGATCTTATATGATCTACTATGATTTAATAGGATCTACTATGATCTACTATTATTTAAAAGGGATCTACTATTATTTAATAGGATCTACTATGATTTAATAGGATCTACTATGATTTAATAGGATCTACTATGATTTAATAGGATCTACTATGATCTACTATTATTTAATATGATCTACTATGATGTAATAGGATCTACTATGATCTACTATGACTTAATATGATCCACTATGATTTAATAGGATCTACTATGATCTACTATGATTTAATATGATCTACGATGATTTAATAGGATCTACTATTATCTACTTTAATTTAATATGATCTACTATGATTTATTATGATCTACTATGATTTAATAGGATCTACTATTATCTACTTTAATTTAATATGATCTACTATGATTTAATATGATCTACTATTATTTACTATGATCTACTATGATTTAATATGATCTACTATTATTTAATATGACCTACTATTATTTAATAGGATCTACTATTATCTACTTTAATTTAATATGATCTACTATGATTTAATAGGATCTACTATTATTTAATATGATCTACTATTATTTACTATGATCTACTATGATTTAATATGATCTACTATTATTTAATATGACCTACTATTATTTAATAGGATCTACTATGATTTAATAGGATCTACTATTATCTACTATGATTTAATAGGATCTACTATGATCTACTATTATTTAATAGGATCTACTATGATCTACTATTATTTAATATGATCTACAATGATCTACTATGATCTACTATGATTTAATAGGATCTACTATTATTTAATATGACCTACTATTATTTAATAGGATCTACTATGATCTACTATTATTTAATATGACCTACTATTATTTAATAGGATCTACTATGATCTACTATTATTTAATATGATCTACTATGATCTACTATGATTTAATAGGATCTACTATTATTTAATATGATCTACTATGTTTTCTCACTTCACCCTTTAGTGTTCCTTTTCAGTAACTGCTGATTCTACTGCGGCCAATATAACCAACACAACAATACAATGTATGAATTGATTTAGATGGCTCAGGTTGAGGATTGTATGTGTGTCCTGTACTGTACTGTACTGTATAAATCCGTCCTCTCTCTCCTCTCAGCAACTGGAGCTGTGTCAGCGTCTCTACAAGCTTCACTTCCAGCTGCTCCTCCTCTTCCAGTCCTACTGCAAGCTGATTGGACAGGTCCATGCTGTCAGCGCTGTGCCTGAGGTAAGAGAAGGACTGCAATTGGATGCTTCAGAAGCGACCTAGAGACAATTCTATAAACAGACAAACACACACTCAATGTATTTTGTTAGTCAGCTTTGTTAGCTGTTGTGTACCTGTTGAAGATGAATCAAGAGATTATTTTAGCTTTTCTTTTTCATTTCTTCCTCTCTTTACGTTGATCCGTTGATTTGTTTTCACAAAAGTCATATATATGGGCACACACTCATCTCCCTCTCTCTCCCTCCCTCTCTCTACACGTCCCCCCTCCCTCTCCCATCTGTCTCTCCCTCCCTCTCGCCCCCTCTCTACCCCTTCCCTTACTCTCCCCTCCCTCCATCTCTCCCTGCCTCCCTTCCTCTCTCTCCCTGCCTCCCTCCCTCTCTCTCCATCTCTCTCCACCTCTCCATCTCGCTCCCATTCTCCCTCCACCTCTCCATCCCCCCTCTCCCTTCCTCTCTCCCTCCCTCTCTCTCCCTCCCTCCCTCCCTCCACCTCCCTCCACCCCTCCCTCCCCCTCTCCCTTCCTCTCTCCCTCCCTCTCTCCCTTCCTCTCTCCCTCCATCCCTCATCCCTCCCTCCCCCCTCTCCCTTCCTCTCTCCCCTCTGTAGCTGCTTAACATGTCTCGAGAGCTGAGTGACCTAAAGACCAGTCTAAGAGCAGCAGAGGCAGCGGTGGCTAGCAACCTGGAACACACACACCTGGCCCACACCCAGACCCAGGCCTCTGCCGCCCTGCCCAACTTCAGCTCCCCCGAGGCAGCCATACAGGCCATCCTGGAGTGCCTCAACAACCAGGAGTTCAGCAAGGCCATACGCTACATCCACGAGTGCAGGTGAGATACAAAACAAGCATGCATAGACACACACACACACATTCTCACACACACACACACACACACACACACACACACACACACAGACATTCACACACACACACACACACATTCTCACACACACACACAAACAGTCACACACACACACACACAAACAGTCACACACAGACATTCACACACACATTCAGACACACATTCACACACACACACACACTATTTTGTTATGTTGCTGAGAATAAAAACTCTGTCCTCATCAGTGGTGTAAAGACAGACTGAGAAAGATCACAAAACTTTTACAATACTCATTTTGATCACTGATCCTTTTCTCTCTTCCTCTACCCCCCCCCCCTTCCAGGAGGCTGTGGCCTAACGGTGTGTTTGGCGGTGGGTCAGAGAGTGAGGTGCAGACCCTCCTCAATGTCTATTTCCGACACCAGACCCTGGGCCAGACGGGGACCATCGCCCTGGTTGGGTCACGCCAAGACCTCAGCCTTATCTGTTCCAAGCTGCTGGAGCTCAACGGGGAGATCCGGGACATGATCCGTCGCGCTCAGGGATACCGGGTGGTCAACACCTACCTCCCCGACTCCTCTGCCTCAGGGACAAGCCTCTGACAGCAGCACAGGAGCCCCCCTCGTACCCCTCATGCACCCTTATTAGCCTTGACCCGACAAACCTCATCCTCCCCGTCACCCCTACTGCCCCTGATCCCATCGCAGATGGTGCTGTTACCCCCGACCATAACACCACTACCACCATCTCTACTGCCCCAAACCCAGCCTCACTTCTGGCCTCTCCCTCCAACTCAACCATAGACTTGTCTCTGCCCTTACTCATAGACTTCTACTGGCCTCCCCCAGACCTCTCCAGACCCCACTGTGAGTGCACAAACATACATCAGGCCTCTCACACGCACTCGTTACAGTGCATTCCAAACCTCAGCCCTAACACACACACTCCACTCAATCCAGGTAACACATTGCCCGACCTTACGCAAACACACACATGTCCTGCTATCCCACCTCGTGGACCACACCTCCCGTACTCCCCTTACACACATCCAGAACCAGTCTTAGACACACAAGGTCTGGTCCCTCTCCTTCCTCCTCTTCCTCCTGACCCAGCCCAAGGTGCAGAGGCGGGGTGGGGGTGCTGCTGCGCCATCGGAGGGGGTGGTACACCCCTGTCCCGTTACCTGGTGAAGGTGGGTCACACCGCCTGGCCCCTACTCAGAGTGGGGGGGCTCCTGAACCCTAAACAACCCTCTGGTGTTCACACCTGAGGGTCAATATACCTGATAGACTCACCTGATGATGCTGGTCATACCTGATGATGCTGGCCACACCTGAAGATTTCAACCACACCTGATGATTCTGAACACACCTGATGCTGACCACACCTGATGATGCTGGCCACACTTGATGCTGACTGTACCTGAAGATCTCAACCACACCTGATGATGCTGGCCACACCTGAAGATTTCAACCACACCTGATGATGCTGGCCACACCTGAAGATTTCAACCACTCCTGATGATGCTGACCATACCTGAAGATCTCAACCACACCTGATGATGCTGACCACATCGGATTCTGACCATACCTGAAGATCTCAACCACACCTGATGATGCTGGCCACACCTGAAGATCTCAACCACTCCTGATGATGCTGACCATACCTGAAGATCTCAACCACACCTGATGATGCTGACCACATCGGATTCTGACCATACCTGAAGATCTTAACCACACCTGATGATGCTGGCCACACCTGAAGATTTCAACCACACCTGATGATGCTGACCACATCGGATTCTGGCCACACCTGAAGATCTTAACCACACCTGATGATGCTGGCCACACCTGAAGATCTCAACCACTCCTGATGATGCTGGCCACACCTGAAGATCTCAACCACTCCTGATGATGCTGGCCACACCTGAAGATCTCAACCACTCCTGATGATGCTGGCCACACCTGACGATCTCAACCACCGCTGATGATGCTGGCCACACCTGACGATCTCAACCACTCCTGATGATGCTGGCCACACCTGAAGATCTCAACCACTCCTGATGATGCTGGCCACACCTGAAGATCTTAACCACTCCTGATGATGCTGGCCACACCTGAAGATCTCAACCACTCCTGATGATGCTGGCCACACCTGAAGATCTTAACCACTCCTGATGATGCTGGCCACACCTGAAGATCTTAACCACTCCTGATGATGCTGGCCACACCTGAAGATCTCAACCACTCCTGATGATGCTGGCCACACCTGAAGATCTTAACCACTCCTGATGATGCTGGCCACACCTGAAGATCTCAACCACTCCTGATGTTGCTGGCCACACCTGAAGATCTCAACCACTCCTGATGATGCTGGCCACACCTGAAGATCTCAACCACTGCTGATGATGCTGGCCACACCTGAAGATCTCAACCACTCCTGATGATGCTGGCCACACCTGAAGATCTCAACCACTCCTGATGATGCTGGCCACACCTGAAGATCTCAACCACACCTGTGGATTAAAAGACCTAAGTCCCCGAGAGAGACCAAAGGACATATGTGAAACACCTGATGATTTACCTGACCTGATATCAGATTCAACCTGTGAATGAAAATACCTGATCTCAGTGAAACCTTAGGATGGGGGAAGTATCTACCTGTTACCACCAGGTAACATGGGGATCCACTACCTGACGCCTCACCTGTGGGTGAATGTCCCAGAGTCATAGCTTCTATTGCACTAACATGGACTTCTGAGAGGAGAGGAGGAGCCGTTACTACTGAGAGAGACATTCAATCATGCTGTTTATCTGTGAGAGAGAGATAGAGGCCAAGGACTGGAAGGTTGTATATCTCTCACCATGTGTGTGTATCTACTGTTGAAAGAGTTTCTTTAGGGGAAAATGTGCACTGCTTGACCTAGAGGAATGCTGTATTCTAGAATCCACAGCCTCTACTTAGCATCGGTTACCCGGACGATGTTTAGTTCTACAACAGAAGTGGGCATTCACGATGAAGACTGTTAGGATCCGTCTGCATCGCTGCCCCTCCACATGGAGCAGCATCGTGTGAAGAGACAGGACACAGACTAGTATTCAGTTGTTTAATCTTGTTGCCTGGTTTTCTGAACCTGAATGCTTCTCGTGTATTAGTGAACCAGCTCCTCAAGACCACTGTAAGACTAGCCTACCTTAGACGATTATATTGATTAGTATGTACACACTGGCTATACGGTGTAGCATATTGTGGGTCTACGTATACACACGCCATTTGTTACCGTGACCATCCTATATTGTGATGTGTAACTGACATGGGGAGGGGGGGAAGAGTACAGCTGTACACACACTAAATACTCCGTCACATGGACGTGTGCTGACATCCACTGGTTTAAATGTTAACTAAACATGAGCTGCTGGGCCCTGTTCCAATACTTTAAATCCTTAACTTCCATCTTGCCTTGAAGGAATCACTGACCAGGGTGGTTAAGGTTCAAATACTAGTAAGGTCTGATCAGTGGCCAAGGAAGGATGCATTTAAGTATTGGAACAGGGCCAGACACTTCCTGTGATGGTCAGTCACTTGTGATTCCTTTCCACACGAGTTCAGTCTAGTCTTGTCTATACCCAATTAAGCTCTATCCTATTCCTGACCAGCTTTATAGATTTTCCCCCACGTTCCTTCAATTCAAACTGATTTAACTGCCATGCATGTGTATATTGTAACGGACGACATGTATTCAGAAGATTCATATTTTATCTGATAGATGCGTTTGTGTGCGAGAGAAAGTGTGCGTCAAGAGAAAAGCACATTTTTAAAGCGTTGTAGAGGAAGACAGTTTTCACTTTGTAAATAGTTTTACAGCTTTGTGAAGTCATTGAGTTGATGCCATGTCTCAAAATAAAGACCTCAAAATGTTTGCCCTTTCGGGTCACTTCTGTTGATAGGAATCAAAAGTCGTACAGCTCAGTTGTGTTCTCGTTGCCCTGTTAAAGGAATCCCCAAACAGTTACATTACACCAGTGGATGAGCTGGTTCATGAACACCTCAAAACAAGCAGAGTGCATTGGATGAGCTGGTTCATGAACACCTCAAAACAAGCAGAGTGCATTGGATGAGCTGGTTCATGAACACCTCAAAACAAGCAGAGTGCATTGGATGAGCTGGTTCATGAACACCTCAAAACAAGCAGAGTGCATTGGAAGAGCTGGTTCATGAACACCTCAAAACAAGCAGAGTGCATTGGATGAGCTGGTTCATGAACACCTCAAAACAAGCAGAGTGCATTGGATGAGCTGGTTCATGAACACCTCAAAACAAGCAGAGTGCATTGGATGAGCTGGTTCATGAACACCTCAAAACAAGCAGAGTGCATTGGAAGAGCTGGTTCATGAACACCTCAAAACAAGCAGAGTGCATTGGAAGAGCTGGTTCATGAACACCTCAAAACAAGCAGAGTGCATTGGAAGAGCTGGTTCATGAACACCTCAAAACAAGCAGAGTGCATTGGATGAGCTGGTTCATGAACACCTCAAAACAAGCAGAGTGCATTGGATGAGCTGGTTCATGAACACCTCAAAACAAGCAGAGTGCATTGGATGAGCTGGTTCATGAACACCTCAAAACAAGCAGAGTGCATTGGATGAGCTGGTTCATGAACACCTCAAAACAAGCAGAGTGCATTGGATGAGCTGGTTCATGAACACCTCAAAACAAGCAGAGTGCATTGGATGAGCTGGTTCATGAACACCTCAAAACAAGTAAATCCATAAAAAAACAGGTTAATGCTGCAATAAATTTATTTAATATTTACAAAAAAAGTTGAGTCACTCAGTTGATCACGGTGGAAAGAGTATAAAAGTTATGAGGCAGACTATTTAAGACGTGGACAGGATCTTGGCAGGTAAGAAACAAGTTGACCACTGCACCTCCCTAACAACCGTGGATAGGATCGGAGGAAGGTTGACCTGATCCTAGATATGTGGTTAAGGTCAACTACCTCTGTGGCATAGTGTTGTTTAGCCTGTCATGTGGGAAGGCTCAGAGTAGGATACTGTGGCTCTAGATACTGGTATAAAGTCAGGTTGTGCATCCCACCAAGGGCAGTAAGTTTAGGATTGGCAGTTCCCTAATCAGATCCTAGATCTGTGCTTACGGCAATGCGTCACAATCCTGGGCACCCAAAGGGGGTGCACATGTATTGTTTGCCCTAGCTCTAACATCCAATTAAATTCATCAACTCAAGTATATTCATCGAGTCAGGTGTTAAAGCAAAGGGAAAAAACATGCACCCCTTTTAAGTCCAGGATTAGAAAACTGGTTTTTACATCCATCTTCCACTAACCACTGATCTAAATTCAGATATGTCAACCAAAAAGTTATGGATGATTGGGTGATGGGCCTCAATCTGATCCTAGATCTGTAGTTAGGTCTGTAGCAGGGACGGTTTAAGTTCAGACAATGTATTTGTAGCTATAGGTAGTGTCACAGGAAATCCTCTTTCCCCGGCAGCGGCCACACAGGTCCTGTCTATGAGGTCTCTTCATGTCAATGTGCCTCTCCTTCTGCTCACAGCAGCACCGGGTCTGGGAACACACCTGAGAGACAGGAGAATAATTACAGCAACATTGACCCCTGCTGGTGAAGAGGGGTAGACATGTCAGTTCCCCTGTAGGTTGTGTATCCATAACATAAGACAATGACAGTAAAGCTACATAATCTAGAAAGTCCCCCCCCTTGTTTTAATGCATGACCTCAGAGGCTAAAGGGAAATAGGCACCATGCAGAGCACCTGCTGTGTTCCCCCCCCCCCCACACCTCTCACCTTGCACTGGATAGACTCCACTCTGTAGGGGTTAAATCCATTCTGGCACTTACGACAGAGCTGCTTGAAGTACACCTGAGTTCACAGAGGGGGTGATGAGACGACCATGTTAACGAGGAAACAAGTCATTCATTAAATGTAATAAATATTTGAAGGACAGTCCAGAAAAGGCAGAGTGTATAGTGTTACTGTCTACTCATGTTCCTCAGAGCAAAACAAAAGCGAAGCACATGAAGGCTTATTGACCAGAACTTATTGATCAGAATTTTTCCGTTGGCAGAGACACAGTGACTGATGGTTACCTTACTAGTTCCAGAGATGCACCACACATAGGCACTCTCCCAACGGACGTTACACTGGCTGCAGTGGAAAAATCCGTACTTCTGCTCCAGAAACTACAGACGAAACAAGTGAATCATTCAAATCGAAAGTTCTAAATATGCAACATCCTATACAAGACGGCTGGCATTTCAAATAGAAGCGAATTATAAAAGAGAAAAGGCATATTGGTGGCAAATTGGACGCATTGCAGATAACACTACAAAATATAAGGTATTCCTCAATTCATGTTTCAGAATCGATTACATTCTGAATTCGTATTCTCCCATAGTATAAACCCCGGGAACGACTGACCTGAAAGTTGAACCCTTTGGGCGGCTGGTGTAGGGGTTTCCTGACAACCTCACGCGGGATATCCGGTCTAACCTGGTCCTCCGGTTTCTGCTCGGTAACGTCGGCCTCGCCATCCTCATCACTAGCCCCGTTGCCGCCACCTTCTCCCTCACAGCACACGCTGTCATCCTGCGCGTTCACCGGCAGCGCGAAGAACCGGCGATCAAACACCGGAGAGTAGATGGCGAGGGGTCGCGAGAAGCGCACGTTGTTTACCGGAGTGCTCGGCAACGCTTTCGGGTCCAGAGAAGAAGCCGCGGAGGGACTCTGCTGGCACTTCACAGGCGACTTCGAAAATACCGGAAATTTCCTCTCCCGGTAGAACAGCGTCTTGGGTCCGAGGGAGCACTGGACCATCGCGTCGACCTGGGCGTTGACCTGAACCCCGAACTCCTTGGTGTTTGCCTTCCGGAGACGAGGGGTAAGGTTGGGATTCACCTGAGACAGGATGGCCTTCAGCTGGGCCCGTTTACATACGTCAAGGTAGTCCAGCGCTTCGGGAGGCACGTAGATGCTCCCCTTACCCCAGGTGTGAGGCTTGAACTTCGGGTTGCCGTGGAGGATAGGAGCCATCATGGTACCGCAGCCCGGATAGCCATTAAAGTTGTATGGAGAAAACATAAACCCCTCCATCGTGTATAGAAGACAAGGTGAGCCTGCTGTGGTTTAAATGTGCACGTCCGCCCTCCAGTCAAGACGTTACCCACAGCGCTAATTGGGCCCGACCTATTGGATGATTAACCGGTCAAGTGAGGACAGGTGTGTGCACTGGGAACCGCGTTTAGAGAGGGGACGCTCAGGCTGTCTGAATATTTCCAGTGTATCCTCCCTTTAGTCCTTGCTTACTTCCCTCAGCCCTTCTTACCTTCCTTTCGCACTCTCTTATTTCCTTTTTTTCCTTCCATCCATTCATACATTTTGTTATTTTTCCTTTCCTTCATTTTTTAAAATATATATATTTTTTAAATACCTTTATTTAACTAGGCAAGTCAGTTAAGAGCACATTCTTATTTTCAATGACGGCCTAGGAACAGTGGGTTAACTGCCTGTTCAGGGGCAGAACGACAGATTATTTCAATGACGGCCTAGGAACAGTGGGGTTAACTGGTCTAGGAACAGTGGGTTAACTGGTCTAGGAACAGTGGGTTAACTGGTCTAGGAACAGTGGGTTAACTGCCTGTTCAGGACCAGAACGACAGATTATTCGGGACAAGTAAAGATCTAATGTTCATGTTTTCAATATGTAGTGGAAAATGACATCTACTTCTAACTCAGACCATGAACGCTAGTGATGGGTCGTTCGCGAATGAACGGCTCTTTTTTGAGCGGATCTTTTTGGTGAACGTCGGGAGCCGAATCCCATCGGTGAAAGAGCCGTTCATTTGGCTTCCCGATTTGCATACTGCTACTATCGTTTTTTGAGCTCAAAACAAGGTTTTTCTGTAGATATGTAAAACAAATCATTATCTAAAGAGTGGTGTGTCCTCACTGAAGAAACAACAATAAATCATCTGTTCCACGTGAATTTGTTTCAGTGAATAAAAAAATCAAGACATTGTTTTGCAGGCCATCTAATAATTTGTCCAGGTAAACATGTATTTGAATGCGAATTTCACTATGACATACTGGTAACCTACCTATTTGGGATTTACATGGGAGATGTGCAATTTGTCATGTTCTATGTCTATTTTTAAACATTTTCAACGAAGAGTCGTTTGGGAGCCAAATGAGCCGGATCCTTTACGGGTACGGAGCCAAATGAGCCGGCTCACCGAAATAATCGGAATGCCCGTCACTAGTGAACTATGGCAGAATTTCATTAGTCTAAAGAAGCTTCCCCTCCTTCTGTTTCCTTTCCTTAATCTGCACTGGTCTGAAACCATTTCATTAAAATGACAAGTAGCTATTTAATAGCACCTAATCATACGAAATACAGACGGGCTATACAATACTTACTTGCGTGTAATTAGCATCAACATTAGACTGATATGAATCCAGAACGGTTATGGGGGTTTGGTTTCACTTATTTTGTTGGTTTCAGTTCTTGGGCGGGAGGGCGTGTCTTGTAAACAGAGTACAGCTGCCGTTGTGCTGTGTACTGTAGTTGGTGATGAAGCAGTCTGAAGTAAAAGACAAATGGCAAGAGGGAGAAGACAAAATCGATACATGAAGCAACTGTTCATCCTTCGAGGTTTGCCAGGAGTTGGAAAGACAACGAGGGCAGAGTAAGCTAATCAATCCAAACTATTGGGAGCCTGCCTTATCCCAAGTCTTTTTTGTCAAAATATGTATTGCTTTGAGATCGTGGGTTCATTTTCTGAAGTATCACCTAAACACTTTTTTAATATTGATAATATTGAAGATTGTGGCTTATATCAATGTAATTGTCTGCATCATTTTCAATCCCCCATATACATTTTGTTGTTTAATATACAGTACCAGTCAAAAGTTTGGACACACCTACTCATTTCTGTGGTTTTTCTTTATTTGTATTATTTTATACATTGTATAATAATAGTGAAGGCATCAAAACTATGAAATAACACATATGGAATCAAGTAGTAACCAAAAAAGTGTTTAACAAATGTAAATATATTTTATATTTGAGATTCTTCAAGTAGCCACCCTTTGCCTTGATGACAGCTTTGCACACTCTTGGCATTCTCTCAACCAGCTTAATGAGGTAGTCACCTGGAATTCATTTAAACTAATAGGTATGTCTTGTTAGCTGTGGAATTTCTTTCCTTCGTGATGCGTTTGAGCAAATCAGTTGTGTTGTGACAAGGTAAGGGTGGTATACAAAATATTGCCCTATTTGGTAAAAGACCAAGTCCATATTATGGCAAGAATAGCTCAAATAAGCAAAGAGAAAAGACGGTCCATCATTACTTTAAGACATGAAGGTCAGTCAATCTGGAAAATGTTCTTCAAGTGCAGTCTCAAAAACCATCAAGCGTTATGATGAAACTGGTTCTCATGAGGACCGCCACAAGAAAGGAAGACCCAGAGTTACCTCTGCTGCAGAGGATATGTTCATTAGAGTTACCAGCCTCAGATTGCAGCCCAAATAAATGTTTCACGGAGTTCAAGTAACAGACACGTTTTAACAACAACTGTTCAGAGTAGACTGTATGAATCAGGCATTCATGGTCGAATTGCTGCAACGAAACCACTACTAAAGGACACCAATAAGAAGAAGAGACTTGCTTGGGCCAAGAAACATGAGCAATGGAAATCTGTCCTTTGGTCTGATGAGTCCAAATTTGCGATTTTGGGTATCAACCACCGTGTCTTTGTAAGACACAGAGTAGATTAATGGATGATCTCTGCATGTGTGGTTCCCACAAAGCATGGAGGAGGAGGTGGTACTGTGGGGGGGGGGGGGTGGTGCTGGTGACACTGTCCGTGATTTATTTAGAATTCAAGGCACACTTAACCAGGATGGTTGTAATTTTGAATAGACTGAAAGAGTTTATTTGAAATATATAAATATGTAATGATATGACTTCCTTTTTGCTTTCCAGAAAACTCTGGGACAAACATGCAAGACTTGGACTGAAAGGAGAAATTTTCTCCGCTGACAGGTACCATGAAAGAACCAACTACACCAAAGGAAACTTTCAACGCAGCCATCAGCAGAATAGAGAGGATGGTGTGTATTGTGGTGGCTGGGGGGCAAAAGCAGAAACTAGCTGCTCATCATGTCATTACACACACATCGTTTGTTCTTCTTTAAAGTACTGGTACTCTGGCTTGTGTTGACAGTTTTTAAAGCCATGAACAGAGGTGTGGATCCGATCATCGTTGACAACACAAACATTTCTCTTTGGGAGATGTGGCCCTATATCCACATGGTGAGGACGTGTGTGTGTGTGTGTGTGTGTGTGTGTGCGTGCGTGCGTGCGTGCGTGCGTGTGTGTGTGTGTGTGTGTGTGTGTGTGTGTGTGTGTGTGTGTGTGTGTGTGTGTGTGTGTGTGTGTGTGTGCGTGCGTGCGTGCGTGCGTGTGTGTGTGTGTGTGTGCGTGCGTGCGTGCGTGCGTGCGTGTGTGTGTGTCTGTTTGAAATGCGTATGATTTCTAGTTTAGTTAGTCCCAGCTACCAGGCATTGCAGAGACATTTCAATGTTATTTTTGTAACGTTCCACTTATTTTCTAGTCATTGTCACATCCTTTGTACTTGTGAACCTAAACGGCATCTGACTAACTACAAGACTGGTTGAAGCTGGTTTCCAGATGACTTCCTACTAGGTGGTGCTAGCGGCAGAGTCAGATAGTTTCCTCTTGGTTAGACATGTTGTTGATAAATCTGACATTTTATTCTACTTTTTACAATGTTATTAATAAACCAATTGGTCTTCTGGCAGACAGACGGACAGATTAAACAGACTCATGTCATAATAAAATATTATTTCTCTCAGGGGATTGGACAGAAGAACTATTACATCAGAATGATGGAACTGCCTAAAATCTCCATCAACAAGCTGTACAGGTCAGAAACAACCTCTTCCTTTTAACAGTCTACATTCTCACAGTGTACACACAGTACATGTGCATTGGGGTAGGATTGTATACTTGTTTACCAGTTTTACAGCCGTCAATAGATTGTTATTACTTATCTATAAATTATACATTGGTTATCAATTCAATGATTTAAAAAAAACTGTGTTATCTCCCTATAGACGGTGTCGTGGTAAAATCCCCAAACGTAAGTTCAGGTCCTTTGAGGTTCGCTGGAAAAAAGCTGACAGCATCTGGCATGTACTTAACGACGGCTACTCCAAAAGACGCTGGAAGAGAAGCAAAGAGGAATGGAACGTTCAGTGATGAAGACATGCTGGTCTTCTCTCCCCCCCCCCCCCCCCCCCCCAAAGTCTCCAAAATACGGAACAAATTCACCGGGGTGGCAGGGTAGCCTAGTGGTTAGAGCGTTGGACTAGTAACCGGAAGGTTGCAAGTTCAAACCCCCGAGCTTAACAGGCAGTTAACCCACTGTTCCTAGGCCGTCATTGAAAATAAGAATGTGTTCTTAACTGACTTGCCTAGTTCAATAAAGGTAAAATAAAAAAAGAAAACGTACAGTATTATTATAGAGCCCTTATTGCATGGAACTTCCTTCCATCTCATATTGCTCAAATAAACAGCAAACCTGGTTTCAAAAAACAGTTAAAGCAACACTTCTCGGCACAACGCCTCTATTTGACCTAGATAGTTTGTGTGTATGCATTGATATGTAGGCCACGTGTGCCTTTAAAAAAAAATGTCTGTCCTTGAGCTGTTCTTGTCTAATGATGTTCTGTATTATGTAATTCTGTATTATGTCATTCTATATTATGTCATTCTGTATGATGTCATTCTGTATGATGTCATTCTGTATTATGTCATTCTATATTATGTCATTCTGTATGATGTCATTCTGTATGATGTCATTCTGTATGATGTCATTCTGTATTATGTCATTCTGTATGATGTCATTCTGTATGATGTCATTCTATATTATGTCATTCTGTATGATGTCATTCTGTATTATGTCATTCTATATTATGTCATTCTGTATGATGTCATTCTGTATGATGTCATTCTGTATTATGTCATTCTGTATGATGTCATTCTGTATGATGTCATTCTGTATTATGTCATTCTATATTATGTCATTCTGTATTATGTCATTCTATATTATGTCATTCTGTATTATGTCATTCTATATTATGTCATTCTATATTATGTCATTCTGTATTATGTCATTCTGTATTATGTCATTCTGTATGATGTCATTCTGTATTATGTCATTCTATATTATGTCATTCTGTATTATGTCATTCTATATTATGTCATTCTATATTATGTCATTCTGTATTATGTCATTCTATATTATGTCATTCTATATTATGTCATTCTGTATTATGTCATTCTATATTATGTCATTCTATATTATGTCATTCTGTATTATGTCATTCTGTATTATGTCATTCTATATTATGTCATTCTATATTATGTCATTCTGTATTATGTCATTCTATATTATGTCATTCTGTATTATGTCATTCTATATTATGTCATTCTATATTATGTCATTCTGTATTATGTCATTCTATATTATGTCATTCTGTATTATGTCATTCTATATTATGTCATTCTATATTATGTCATTCTGTATTATGTCATTCTATATTATGTCATTCTATATTATGTCATTCTGTATTATGTCATTCTATATTATGTCATTCTGTATTATGTCATTCTGTATTATGTCATTCTATATTATGTCATTCTATATTATGTCATTCTGTATTATGTCATTCTATATTATGTCATTCTGTATTATGTCATTCTATATTATGTCATTCTATATTCTATATTATTGTGTCGTCAGCAAACTTAATGATGGTCGTGGGTGAACAGGGTGTACAGGAAGGGACTAAGCACAAAGCTTATCATGAGGTGTTCTACCTCAGGCGAGCAATACCTCAAGACTTATTTAATATTAAACATTGCACACCAGCAGTTATTGACAAATAGACACACACCCCACCCTTCGTCTTACCAGACGTAGCTGCTCTGTCGTGCCGATACACAGAGAAGCCAGCCAGCTCCATATTATCCGTGTTCTCGTTCAGCCACGTCCTCGGTGAAACATGAGATATGACAGTTTTTAATGTCCTTTTGATAGGATTGTCTTAATCGTTCAGTTTGTTTTCCAATGATTGCACGTTGCCTAATAATATGGAGGAAGACGTGGTTTACCTACTTGTCTGCAACTTCTTACAAGACCCCGCCCTCCTCCCCCTTGTCCTCCGTATGTTCTTTACGCTAATGACGGGGATTTGGGCCTTGTCTTGACAAAGCATTATATCCTTTGCGTCGGACTCATTAAAGAAAAATCTTTGTCCAGTTCGAGGTGAGTAATCGCTGTTCGGATGTCCAGAAGCTATAAGAGAGGTCATAAGAGACGGTAGCAGCAACATTATGTACAAAATGAGTTACAAACAATGTGAAAAAACAAATAAAATAGCTCAGTTGGTTAGGAGCCTGTAAAACGGCAGCCATCCCCCTCCGGCGCCAATCTATACAAGTAGTGATGAAGTCAATCTCTCCTCCACTTTGAGCCAGGAGGGATTGACATGCATATTATTAATGTTAGCTCTCTGTGTACATCCAAGGGCCACCCGTGCTTCCCTGTTGTGAGCCAATTGCAATTTTCCTAAGTCCCTCTTTGTGGCACTTCACCACACAACTGAACAGTAGTCCAGGTGCGACAAAACTAGGACCTGCCTTGTTGATAGTGCTGTTAAGAAGGTAGAGAAGGACTTAATTATGGACAGACCCCCTCCCCCCCATCTAAGCTACATTTGTATCATTGTATATAATTTTGTTTTTACCATGACAGTTTACAATCCTGTTTAGTCACCTCAACTTGCTCAATTTCCACATTATTTATTACAAGATTTAGTTGAGGTTTAGGGTTTAGTGAACGATGTGTCCCAAATTCAATGCCTGAAGTTTTTGAAATATTTAGGACTAACTTATTCCTTGCCACCCATTCTGAAACTAACTGCAGCTCTTTGTTCAGTGTTGCAGTCATTTCAGTCTCTGTAGTAGCTGACGTGTATAGTGTTGAGGCATCCGCATACATAGACACACTATTTTAATTCATAGGCAGTGGCAAGTCATTAGTAAAGATTGAAAAAAAGTAAGGTGCCTAGACAGCTGCCCTGGGGAATTGCTGATTTTACCTGTACCTATGTTGGAGAGGCTTACATTAAAGAACACCCTCTGTGTTCTGTTAGACAGGTAACTCTTTATCCACAATATAGCAGGAGATGTGAAGCCATAACACATATGTTTTTACAACAGCAGACTATGATCGATAAGGTCGAAAACCGCACTGAAGTCTAACAAAACAACCCCCACAATCTTTTTAGGATCCTCTCTGTCAATCATCAGTCATTTGTGTAAGTGCTGTACTTGTTGAATGTCCTTCCCTATAAGCATGATGAAAGTTTGTTGTCAATTTGTTTACTGTAAAATAGCATTGTATCTGGTCAAACACAATTTTTTTCAAAACTTTACTAAAGGTTGGTAACTGGCTGATTAGTCGGCTATTTGAGCCAGTAAAGGGGGCTTTACTATTCTTAGGAAGTGGAATGACTTTTGCTTCCCTCCAGCCCTGGGGGCACACACTTTCTAGTAGGCTTAAATTGAAGATATGGCAAACAGGAGTGGCAATATCGTCCGCTATTATCCTCAGTAACTTTCCAACCCAGTTGTCAGACCCCGGTGGCTTGTCATTGTTAATAGACAACAATACATTTTTCACCACTTCCAAACTTACTTTACGGAATTCAAAATTACAATGCTTGTCTTTCATAATCTGGTCAGATATACTTGGATGTGTCGTGTCAATGTTTGTTGCTGGCATGTCATGTCTAAGTTTGCCAATGAAAAAAATCATTAAAGAAGTTGGCAACATCAGTCGGTTAAAGGAGATGAAGTGAATTAATAAAGTTTTTGGTGACAATCAGCTTTGAAATCAGCATATTTTGCATTATGCTTTGCAATCAAAGTACTGGGGTAGTGAATTGAGCTAGCTCGCAAATAAGCTAGTAAGCTAGCAAATAAAGTTAGCCTACAATTAAAGCTGAAAGCGACCGGTGTCGTTCGGCATTGTAAAAGTGTTCTAGTCTGTATGGACATTGTTTTGCGAACAGTAATAAACAGTTTCAACATTTCTACATGCTGTGTTGTATTATTAAAGTGTATTCATTTCTGTGCAGCATGAGTAGGGAGTGCCAATGCAGACCAGACAGTTCTACCAATGAATGAGTAGGTGGAGAAGGCATTTTTGTGTGCTGTGCTGACACAGACTTGATCCTCTCAATCAAGTTAGACACATTTGACAGAAGTACCGAACATAAAAATTATTCTATTACTGAACCTTTTTTCAAATTAATTTATTTACAGTGGCTTGTTACAGTGCAGGATGGTGGAGTGTTGGACGTAAGATCAGAAAGAAGTTTTGGTTTAACAGTTCAGTAAAGTAATGTACTGTTAATTAAACAAAAAGTTTCTTTGCAATTTACGATAGCATTCTATACCCTTTTCACAGTAATTTATAGGTAATTGACTGCCAGTAAGTTAACGTAAAAACAACACAATTTGTTTTACAATGTGGGGTTATGGAAGTGTCAGGGACGGATGGGCAGTAGGGCAATTCTGGCAAATGTTAGCGGTGTATACACAGGAGGCGCACACCTACTGTCAAATAAGAGTCATTTAATGCTCGAGGCTCCAGAGGCATGCAGAGGCCAAATTGGCCACCGTACCGCATCGTCTCTCAAATGTTGTAACATTTAAAGGGCTCCATATGTGTACCCATCCCCTAGCTGTTGTTCAACGCAGAGTTGTACTGAAGCATAGTTCATTCCATACTTCATTCCATACTTCATGCCATACTTCATTCCATACTTCATTCCATACTTCATTCCATAGTTCATTCCATAGTTCATTCCATACTTCATTCCATAGGATTTTCATTCCACCACTGTTCTGAACTAATATTATACCAAATGTTTTCGGGTCTATACACAGATCGGTTACATAGCTACACATCCATAGCATTCAGGTCTTTTTATCCTCCACTAACTAATCTTACACAATAAGCAATAAAGTGTTAGCTACTGCTACGTTACCTACATTGGCAAATATTTTCCATCTGTAACATTAACGTCACTACAATTTCACAAATTGAAGGACCAGACATTTGAAATGGGTTTAGAATATTTATGAGGATTCCAAAGGGGAATGAGGATTCCAAAATGGAATGAGAATTCCAAAGGGGAATGAGAATTCCAAAGGGGAATGAGGATTCCAAAGGGGAATGAGGATTCCAAAGGGGAATGAGAATTCCAAAGGGGAATGAGGATTCCAAAGGGGAATGAGAATTCCAAAGGGGAATGAGGATTCCAAAGGGGAATGAGGATTCCAAAGGGGAATGAGAATTCCAAAGGGGAATGAGAATTCCAAAGGGGAATGAGGATTCCAAAGGGGAATGAGGATTCCAAAGGGGAATGAGGATTCCAAAGGGGAATGAGGATTCCAAAGGGGAATGAGGATTCCAAAGGGGGAATGAAGATTCCAAAGGGGAATGAGGATTCCAAAGGGGAATGAGGATTCCAAAGGGGAATGATGATTCCAAAGGGGAATGAGGATTCCAAAGGGGAATGAGGATTCCAAAGGGGGAATGAGGATTCCAAAGGGGAATGAGGATTCCAAAGGGGAATGAGGATTCCAAAGGGGGAATGAGGATTCCAAAGGGGAATGAGGAATCCAACGGGGAATGAGAATGGACCTGATGAAGCTGAAGGCTGCAGATGAAGGATCCAAGGGGTGGACTCTGTAGAGTTTGGCTTCGAGTCTTAGGTAGCCATCATCGCCAGGCTATAGTAGTTAGGCTACTGTTGTGATGGTAATCCCCAAAAAGAGAACTTCAAGATAGTCGGACCCTGGAGAGGAAGTGAGCTGTTCTGGACTCCAGGCGCTGAATGGTTGGCAAAATAGTTTAGGTAGTACAGATGTAAGATCTTAATTGTATCACTCATTTACTGATGAGAATGTTCTCGCACAGAAGGACATGCAAACGTGTAGTGTATTCAAGGTTTTAAAAGGCTTCTAACGTTTGTAATTTCCACCAATAATAGTAATATTAGTAATATTAGTATATTAGTAATACTAGTCATATTAGTATATTAGTAATACTAGTAATAATTCAGACTTAATTTGCCCTAACGTAAAATGTATCAACCCCAAACAAAAAAATGTACGTTCAATTATAATTTACATAAAAATTCACATTTACGGTTGCCGCAGGATTATTTTCTTCCAAACGGGCTCAAATGAAGATCCTACACCTGTACAGACATATGGATGAGATGCCCACGGAGGGACTCAGTCTTAGACCCCAGGAGAACAAGCAGAAGTGACGGTCGGCAAGGAAAAAACTTCCTTGAAAGAAGAAAACTGTGGTAGAATCACAACATTATGTTAATCACATGACTTTTATATTAGAATGTGTTCCTATATTAGTACATTGGGGCGGCAGGGTAGCCTAGTGGTTAGAGCGTTGGACTAGTAACCGGAAGGTTGCAAGTACAAATCTGTCGTTCTACCCCTGAACAGGCAGTTAACCCACTGTTCCTAGGTCGTCATTGAAAATAAGAATGTGTTCTTAACTGACTTGCCCAGTTAAATTAAAATAAATAAATAAAATACTTAACTTCTCTGGTCATAACTATCAACTGTACAAAGCTATTTGTTCAGAAGGAGAGAAATAATCCATCCTCTATCCCCACCCCCTTTTCCTGAAAGATCTGACCACAGTCACAGGAAAGAGTAAATCAAGACGGAGCTCATTTTTAAGTCACATTCTTATTGTTTTCTCCCAGAGCAGGAGAGAGGAGAAGTACCTCCCCCTCTTCCCCCGATATGGCCTGACGCAGACAGGAGACAGGAGAAGTACCTCCCCCTCTTCCCCCGATATGGCCTGACGCAGACAGGAGACAGGAGAAGTACCTCCCCCTCTTCCTCCGATATGGCCTGACGCAGACAGGAGAGAGGAGAAGTACCTCCCCCTCTTCCCCCGATATGGCCTGACGCAGACAGGAGAGAGGAGAAGTACCTCCCCCTCTTCCCCCGATATGGCCTGACGCAGACAGGAGACAGGAGAAATACCTCCCCCTCTTCCTCCGATATGGCCTGACGCAGACAGGAGAGAGGAGAAGTACCTCCCCCTCTTCCCCCGATATGGCCTGACGCAGACAGGAGAGAGGAGAAGTACCTCCCCCTCTTCCCCCGATATGGCCTGACGCAGACAGGAGACAGGAGAAGTACCTCCCCCTCTTCCCCCGATATGGCCTGACGCAGACAGGAGACAGGAGAAGTGCCTCCCCCTCTTCCCCCGATATGGCCTGACGCAGACAGGAGAGAGGAGAAGTACCTCCCCCTCTTCCCCCGATATGGCCTGACGCAGACAGGAGACAGGAGAAGTACCTCCCCCTCTTCCTCCGATATGGCCTGACGCAGACAGGAGAGAGGAGAAGTACCTCCCCCTCTTCCCCCGATATGGCCTGACGCAGACAGGAGAGAGGAGAAGTACCTCCCCCTCTTCCCCCGATATGGCCTGACGCAGACAGGAGACAGGAGAAGTACCTCCCCCTCTTCCCCCGATATGGCCTGACGCAGACAGGAGACAGGAGAAGTACCTCCCCCTCTTCCCCCGATATGGCCTGACGCAGACAGGAGACAGGAGAAGTACCTCCCCCTCTTCCCCCGATATGGCCTGACGCAGACAGGAGACAGGAGAAGTACCTCCCCCTCTTCCCCCGATATGGCCTGACGCAGACAGGAGACAGGAGAAGTACCTCCCCCTCTTCCTTTGATATGGCCTGACGCAGAGCAGGAGAGAGGAGAAGTACCTCCCCCTCTTCCCCCGATATGGCCTGACGCAGACAGGAGAGAGGAGAAGTACCTCCCCCTCTTCCCCCGATATGGCCTGACGCAGACAGGAGACAGGAGAAGTACCTCCCCCTCTTCCTTTGATATGGCCTGACGCAG
This sequence comes from Oncorhynchus clarkii lewisi, assembly GCF_045791955.1. Classification (NCBI taxonomy): domain Eukaryota; kingdom Metazoa; phylum Chordata; class Actinopteri; order Salmoniformes; family Salmonidae; genus Oncorhynchus; species Oncorhynchus clarkii. The sequence goes on along the minus strand of NC_092175.1, from coordinate 39,200,145 downwards.
ACAGGAGAGAGGAGAAGTACCTCCCCCTCTTCCTTTGATATGGCCTGACGCAGAGCAGGAGAGAGGAGAAGTACCTCCCCCTCTTCCCCCGATATGGCCTGACGCAGACAGGAGAGAGGAGAAGTACCTCGCCCTCTTCCCCCGATATGGCCTGACGCAGACAGGAGAGAGGAGAAGTACCTCCCCCTATTCCCCCGATATGGCCTGACGCAGACAGGAGACAGGAGAAGTACCTCCCCCTCTTCCTTTGATATGGCCTGACGCAGACAGGAGACAGGAGAAGTACCTCCCCCTCTTCCTTTGATATGGCCTGACGCAGAGCAGGAGAGAGGAGAAGTACCTCCCCCTCTTCCCCCGATATGGCCTGACGCAGACAGGAGAGAGGAGAAGTACCTCCCCCTCTTCCCCCGATACGGCCTGACGCAGACAGGAGACAGGAGAAGTACCTCCCCCTCTTCCCCCGATATGGCCTGACGCAGACAGGAGAGAGGAGAAGTACCTCCCCCTCTTCCCCCGATATGGCCTGACGCAGACAGGAGAGAGGAGAAGTACCTCCCCCTCTTCCCCCGATATGGCCTGACGCAGACAGGAGACAGGAGAAGTACCTCCCCCTCTTCCCCCGATATGGCCTGACGCGGACAGGAGACAGGAGAAGTACCTCCCCCTCTTCCCCCGATATTGCCTGACGCAGACAGGAGAGAGGAGAAGTACCTCCCCCTCTTCCCCCGATATGGCCTGACGCAGACAGGAGACAGGAGAAGTACCTCCCCCTCTTCCTCCGATATGGCCTGACGCAGACAGGAGAGAGGAGAAGTACCTCCCCCTCTTCCCCCGATATGGCCTGACGCAGACAGGAGAGAGGAGAAGTACCTCCCCCTCTTCCCCCGATATGGCCTGACGCAGACAGGAGACAGGAGAAGTACCTCCCCCTCTTCCCCCGATATGGCCTGACGCAGACAGGAGAGAGGAGAAGTACCTCCCCCTCTTCCCCCGATATGGCCTGACGCAGACAGGAGAGAGGAGAAGTACCTCCCCCTCTTCCCCCGATATGGCCTGACGCAGACAGGAGACAGGAGAAGTACCTCCCCCTCTTCCCCCGATATGGCCTGACGCAGACAGGAGACAGGAGAAGTACCTCCCCCTCTTCCCCCGATATGGCCTGACGCAGACAGGAGACAGGAAAAGTACCTCCCCCTCTTCCCCCGATATGGCCTGACGCAGACAGGAGAGAGGAGAAGTACCTCCCCCTCTTCCCCCGATATGGCCTGACGCAGACAGGAGAGAGGAGAAGTACCTCCCCCTCTTCCCCCGATATGGCCTGACGCAGACAGGAGACAGGAGAAGTACCTCCCCCTCTTCCCCCGATATGGCCTGACGCAGACAGGAGACAGGAGAAGTACCTCCCCCTCTTCCCCCGATATGGCCTGATGCAGACAGGAGAGAGGAGAAGTACCTCCCCCTCTTCCCCCGATATGGCCTGACGCAGACAGGAGACAGGAGAAGTACCTCCCCCTCTTCCTCCGATATGGCCTGACGCAGACAGGAGAGAGGAGAAGTACCTCCCCCTCTTCCCCCGATATGGCCTGACGCAGACAGGAGAGAGGAGAAGTACCTCCCCCTCTTCCCCCGATATGGCCTGACGCAGACAGGAGACAGGAGAAGTACCTCCCCCTCTTCCTCCGATATGGCCTGACGCAGACAGGAGAGAGGAGAAGTACCTCCCCCTCTTCCCCCGATATGGCCTGACGCAGACAGGAGAGAGGAGAAGTACCTCCCCCTCTTCCCCCGATATGGCCTGACGCAGACAGGAGACAGGAGAAGTACCTCCCCCTCTTCCCCCGATATGGCCTGACGCAGACAGGAGACAGGAGAAGTACCTCCCCCTCTTCCCCCGATATGGCCTGACGCAGACAGGAGACAGGAGAAGTACCTCCCCCTCTTCCCCCGATATGGCCTGACGCAGACAGGAGACAGGAGAAGTACCTCCCCCTCTTCCTTTGATATGGCCTGACGCGGACAGGAGAGAGGAGAAGTACCTCCCCCTCTTCCCCCGATATGGCCTGACGCAGACAGGAGACAGGAGAAGTACCTCCCCCTCTTCCTTCGATATGGCCTGACGCAGAGCAGGAGAGAGGAGAAGTACCTCCCCCTCTTCCTCCGATATGGCCTGACGCAGACAGGAGAGAGGAGAAGTACCTCCCCCTCTTCCCCCGATATGGCCTGACGCAGACAGGAGACAGGAGAAGTACCTCCCCCTCTTCCCCCGATATGGCCTGACGCAGACAGGAGACAGGAGAAGTACCTCCCCCTCTTCCTTTGATATGGCCTGACGCAGAGCAGGAGAGAGGAGAAGTACCTCCCCCTCTTCCCCCGATATGGCCTGACGCAGACAGGAGAGAGGAGAAGTACCTCCCCCTCTTCCCCCGATATAGCCTGACGCAGACAGGAGACAGGAGAAGTACCTCCCCCTCTTCCTTTGATATGGCCTGACGCAGACAGGAGACAGGAGAAGTACCTCCCCCTCTTCCTTTGATATGGCCTGACGCAGAGCAGGAGAGAGGAGAAGTACCTCCCCCTCTTCCCCCGATATGGCCTGACGCAGACAGGAGAGAGGAGAAGTACCTCCCCCTCTTCCCCCGATATGGCCTGACGCAGACAGGAGACAGGAGAAGTACCTCTCCCTCTTCCCCCGATATGGCCTGACGCAGACAGGAGACAGGAGAAGTACCTCCCCCTCTTCCCCCGATATGGCCTGACGCAGACAGGAGAGAGGAGAAGTACCTCCCCCTCTTCCCCCGATATGGCCTGACGCAGACAGGAGACAGGAGAAGTACCTCCCCCTCTTCCCCCGATATGGCCTGACGCAGACAGGAGACAGGAGAAGTACCTCCCCCTCTTCCTTCGATATGGCCTGACGCAGAGCAGGAGAGAGGAGAAGTACCTCCCCCTCTTCCTCCGATATGGCCTGACGCAGAGCAGGAGAGAGGAGAAGTACCTCCCCCTCTTCCCCCGATATGGCCTGACGCAGACAAGAGAGAGGAGAAGTACCTCCCCCTCTTCCCCCGATATGGCCTGACGCAGACAGGAGACAGGAGAAGTACCTCCCCCTCTTCCCCCGATATGGCCTGACGCAGACAGGAGAGAGGAGAAGTACCTCCCCCTCTTCCCTCGATATGGCCTGACGCAGACAGGAGAGAGGAGAAGTACCTCCCCCTCTTCCCCCGATATGGCCTGACGCAGACAGGAGACAGGAGAAGTACCTCCCCCTCTTCCCCCGATATGGCCTGACGCAGAGCAGGAGAGAGGAGAAGTACCTCCCCCTCTTCCCCCGATATGGCCTGACGCAGACAGGAGACAGATAGCCAATGGACTGTAATTAAACTGGGGAACTCATGCCTTTAAAGTACAAACACACATCACAGGGAACCCCCCACTTTATCGTTATGTCAGCTCTGGAATGCTTCAGTATCCGACCATTTTGAATATGATATTAAGCCAAGCCACAACACAGAGTGGTTGTGCTTATGGGCTGAAAACCACCTGTGACATTTTTCTGTCTCTTGGTTTCACTGTGCTGTCATTGTTATTGAGTGGCTCTGAATAACACCTGTTCCTACTAGAGGGTGCTCACTGTAAAATCATCCATGGGATTGTTCTATGAGGCTGGTTTACTGTAAGTCTAAAATTATTTTTAAAGAGAACAAATCAATCAAAACCATCCATGTTTAATTTAAAGTTAAAATCCCCTGAAACAAATAAGTGTCATGAGGTTACAGCCAAGAGAACAAGGCATTGTAATGCAATGTAGTTTTATTGATTGGGTTCATGAGCACCCCCCCCCCCTTCTCTCTCTCTCTCTCTCTCTCTCACTCTAAATTAATTTTCAATTTAAGGGGCTTTATTAGCATGTTAAACATATGTTTTGCCATTGCCAAAAAAATACTAACATTTCAAATGTCATAGTATGTCTATAAACAGAGTTGTAAATCATGTGCCAGGAGTTCAAGTACAAAAGGGACAATAAATAAACATAAATATGGGTTGTATTTACAATGGTGTTTGTTCCTCACTGGTTGCCCTTTTCTTGTGGCAACAGGTCACACATCTTGCTGCTGTGATGGCACACTGTGGTATTTCACCCAACAGATAAGGGACTTTATCAACATGTATATCTGATGTAACAGCCAGAGTGAATGGGTTTGTCCATTAATCACCCTCCTCCTCCTCCTCCTACCTCCTCAACATGTCTGAACAAGAGGAAACTCTGACTCTGATCTGATTCCACTTCCGGCACCACTTCCAGTCATCTTGAAACCAGCCTTGTGGTTAGTCAGATGCCGTTTAGCTTCTCAAGTGCAAAAGGACGTGACAATGACATGAAAATTAAGTTACACAAAAAAATGTCAGTTCAAATATCTCTGCAATAGCTGGCAGCGAGGAATAAGACATTATAGTTTATCAATCTCATCGTATGCACATCAAACAGGCATATAAAAACACACACACACACACACATAAGCGCTTGTAGTTGAAGTGCTAAACGGCATCTGTCGAACCACAAGACTGGTTGAAGCTGGTTTCGAGATGACTTCCTACTTGGTGGTATTGGAGGTTGAGTCATATCAGGGTGTAGATCAGCTTTAATACTGCAGATAGATTATGGTTTCCATCAACATAATGGTCTGCATCACTTCCAATCCTCCATATGTTTGTACTTAAAATATACAAAAAACAGAACCAATACTGCCTGGTGACTGAGGTTGGTGAGGGCTGTATGAAGGGAGAGTAATCAGGGTGGGGATGAAGTCAGGTGGTGACAGACTACTGAGGGCTGTATGAAGAGAGAGTAATCAGGGTGGGGATGAAGTCAGGTGGTGACTGAGACTACTGAGGGCTGTATGAAGAGAGAGTAATACATGTGGTGATGAAGTCAGGTGGTGACTGAGACTACTGAGGGCTGTATGAAGAGAGAGTAATCAGGGTGGTGATGAAGTCAGGTGGTGACTGAGACTACTGAGGGCTGTATGAAGAGAGAGTAATCAAGGGTGGTGATGAAGTCAGGTGGTGACTGAGACTACTGAGGGCTGTATGAAGAGAGAGTAATCAGGGTGGTGATGAAGTCAGGTGGTGACTGAGACTACTGAGGGCTGTATGAAGAGAGAGTAATCAAGGGTGGTGATGAAGTCAGGTGGTGACTGAGACTACTGAGGGCTGTATGAAGAGAGAGTAATCAGGGTGGTGATGAAGTCAGGTGGTGACTGAGACTACTGAGGGCTGTATGAAGAGAGAGTAATCAGGGTGGTGATGAAGTCAGGTGGTGACTGAGACTACTGAGGGCTGTATGAAGAGAGAGTAATCAGGGTGGTGATGAAGTCAGGTAGTGACTGAGACTACTGAGGGCTGTATGAAGGGAGCGGAATCAGGGTGGTGATGAAGTCAGGTGGTGACTGAGACTACTGAGGGCTGTATGAAGAGAGAGTAATCAGGGTGGGGATGAAGTCAGGTGGTGACTGAGACTACTGAGGGCTGTATGAAGAGAGAGTAATCAGGGTGGTGATGAAGTCAGGTGGTGACTGAGACTACTGAGGGCTGTATGAAGAGAGAGTAATCAGGGTGGTGATGAAGTCAGGTGGTGACTGAGACTACTGAGGGCTGTATGAAGAGAGAGTAATCAGGGTGGTGATGAAGTCAGGTGGTGACTGAGACTACTGAGGGCTGTATGAAGAGAGAGTAATCAGGGTGGTGATGAAGTCAGGTGGTGACTGAGACTACTGAGGGCTGTATGAAGAGAGAGTAATCAGGGTGGTGATGAAGTCAGGTGGTGACTGAGACTACTGAGGGCTGTATGAAGAGAGAGTAATCAGGGTGGTGATGAAGTCAGGTGGTGACTGAGACTACTGAGGGCTGTATGAAGAGAGAGTAATCAGGGTGGTGATGAAGTCAGGTGGTGACTGAGACTACTGAGGGCTGTATGAAGAGAGAGTAATCAGGGTGGTGATGAAGTCAGGTGGTGACTGAGACTACTGAGGGCTGTATGAAGAGAGAGTAATCAGGGTGGTGATGAAGTCAGGTGGTGACTGAGACTACTGAGGGCTGTATGAAGAGAGAGTAATCAGGGTGGTGATGAAGTCAGGTGGTGACTGAGACTACTGAGGGCTGTATGAAGAGAGAGTAATCAGGGTGGGGATGAAGTCAGGTGGTGACTGAGACTACTGAGGGCTGTATGAAGAGAGAGTAATCAGGGTGGTGATGAAGTCAGGTGGTGACTGAGACTACTGAGGGCTGTATGAAGAGAGAGTAATCAGGGTGGTTGATGAAGTCAGGTGGTGACTGAGACTACTGAGGGCTGTATGAAGAGAGAGTAATCAGGGTGGTGATGAAGTCAGGTGGTGACAGACTACTGAGGGCTGTATGAAGAGAGAGTAATCAGGGTGGGGATGAAGTCAGGTGGTGACTGAGACTACTGAGGGCTGTATGAAGAGAGAGTAATCAGGGTGGTGATGAAGTCAGGTGGTGACTGAGACTACTGAGGGCTGTATGAAGAGAGAGTAATCAGGGTGGTGATGAAGTCAGGTGGTGACTGAGACTACTGAGGGCTGTATGAAGAGAGAGTAATCAGGGTGGTGATGAAGTCAGGTGGTGACTGAGACTACTGAGGGCTGTATGAAGAGAGAGTAATCAGGGTGGTGATGAAGTCAGGTGGTGACTGAGACTACTGAGGGCTGTATGAAGAGAGAGTAATCAGGGTGGTGATGAAGTCAGGTGGTGACTGAGACTACTGAGGGCTGTATGAAGAGAGAGTAATCAGGGTGGTGATGAAGTCAGGTGGTGACTGAGACTACTGAGGGCTGTATGAAGAGAGAGTAATCAGGGTGGTGATGAAGTCAGGTGGTGACTGAGACTACTGAGGGCTGTATGAAGAGAGAGTAATCAGGGTGGTGATGAAGTCAGGTGGTGACTGAGACTACTGAGGGCTGTATGAAGAGAGAGTAATCAGGGTGGTGATGAAGTCAGGTGGTGACTGAGACTACTGAGGGCTGTATGAAGAGAGAGTAATCAGGGTGGTGATGAAGTCAGGTGGTGACTGAGACTACTGAGGGCTGTATGAAGGGAGCGGAATCAGGGTGGTGATGAAGTCAGGTGGTGACTGAGACTACTGAGGGCTGTATGAAGAGAGAGTAATCAGGGTGGTGATGAAGTCAGGTGGTGACTGAGACTACTGAGGGCTGTATGAAGAGAGAGTAATCAGGGTGGTGATGAAGTCAGGTGGTGACAGACTACTGAGGGCTGTATGAAGAGAGAGTAATCAGGGTGGGGATGAAGTCAGGTGGTGACTGAGACTACTGAGGGCTGTATGAAGAGAGTAATCAGGGTGGTGATGAAGTCAGGTGGTGACTGAGACTATTGAGGGCTGTATGAAGAGAGAGTAATCAGGGTGGTGATGAAGTCAGGTGGTGACTGAGACTACTGAGGGTAGTATGAAGAGAGAGTAATCAGGGTGGTGATGAAGTCAGGTGGTGACTGAGACTACTGAGGGCTGTATGAAGAGAGAGTAATCAGGGTGGTGATGAAGTCAGGTGGTGACTGAGACTACTGAGGGCTGTATGAAGGGAGCGGAATCAGGGTGGTGATGAAGTCAGGTGGTGACTGAGACTACTGAGGGCTGTATGAAGAGAGAGTAATCAGGGTGGTGATGAAGTCAGGTAGTGACTGAGACTACTGAGGGCTGTATGAAGAGAGAGTAATCAGGGTGGTGATGAAGTCAGGTGGTGACTGAGACTACTGAGGGCTGTATGAAGAGAGAGTAATCAGGGTGGTGATGAAGTCAGGTGGTGACTGAGACTACTGAGGACTGTATGAAGAGAGAGTAATCAGGGTGGTGATGAAGTCAGGTGGTGACTGAGACTACTGAGGGCTGTATGAAGAGAGAGTAATCAGGGTGGTGATGAAGTCAGGTGGTGACTGAGACTACTGAGGGCTGTATGAAGAGAGAGTAATCAGGGTGGTGATGAAGTCAGGTGGTGACTGAGACTACTGAGGGCTGTATGAAGAGAGAGTAATCAGGGTGGTATTGAAGTCAGGTGGTGACTGAGACTACTGAGGGCTGTATGAAGAGAGAGTAATCAGGGTGGTGATGAAGTCAGGTGGTGACTGAGACTACTGAGGGCTGTATGAAGAGAGAGTAATCAGGGTGGGGATGAAGTCAGGTGGTGACTGAGACTACTGAGGGCTGTATGAAGAGAGAGTAATCAGGGTGGTGATGAAGTCAGGTGGTGACTGAGACTACTGAGGACTGTATGAAGAGAGAGTAATCAGGGTGGTGATGAAGTCAGGTGGTGACTGAGACTACTGAGGGCTGTATGAAGAGAGAGTAATCAGGGTGGTGATGAAGTCAGGTGGTGACTGAGACTACTGAGGGCTGTATGAAGAGAGAGTAATCAGGGTGGTGATGAAGTCAGGTGGTGACTGAGACTACTGAGGGCTGTATGAAGAGAGAGTAATCAGGGTGGTGATGAAGTCAGGTGGTGACTGAGACTACTGAGGGCTGTATGAAGAGAGAGTAATCAGGGTGGTGATGAAGTCCAATTGTGCAATTGTGCAATGGGGAGCAGGTGTGCGTGATGATGGTTACCAGGTGTGCGCAGTGTGGGTTGCCAGGACAGGTGGTTAGTAGACTGGGGATGTTGAGCGCTGGAGGGAGGGAACAGGACAGGTGGTCAGTAGACTGGTGATGTTGAGCGCTGGAGGGAGGGAACAGGACAGGTGGTTAGTAGACTGGGGATGTTGAGCTCCGGAGGGAGGGAACAGGACAGGTGGTTAGTAGACTGGTGATGTTGAGCTCCGGAGGGAGGGAACAGGACAGGTGGTCAGTAGACCGGTGATGTTGAGCTCCGGAGGGAGGGAACAGGACAGGTGGTTAGTAGACTGGTGATGTTGAGCGCTGGAGGGAGGGAACAGGACAGGTGGTTAGTAGACTGGGGATGTTGAGCGCTGGAGGGAGGGAACAGGACAGGTGGTCAGTAGACTGGTGATGTTGAGCTCCGGAGGGAGGGAACAGGACAGGTGGTCAGTAGACCGGTGATGTTGAGCTCCGGAGGGAGGGAACAGGACAGGTGGTTAGTAGACTGGTGATGTTGAGCTCCGGAGGGAGGGAACAGGACAGGTGGTCAGTAGACCGGTGATGTTGAGCGCTGGAGGGAGCGAACAGGACAGGTGGTCAGTAGACCGGTGATGTTGAGCTCCGGAGGGAGGGAACAGGACAGGTGGTCAGTAGACTGGTGATGTTGAGCGCTGGAGGGAGGGAACAGGACAGGTGGTCAGTAGACTGGTGATGTTGAGCGCTGGAGGGAGGGAACAGGAGTAGGCGTGACACCCTCCCCTAATTGGAGTGAACTAATGGAAAACAACTCTTAGGCTTCTACTTCCAGCTTAACTATTCTATATACATTCTATATACATTCTATATACATTCTATATACATCCTATATACATCCTATATACATTCTATATACATCCTATATACATCCTATATACATCCTATATACATTCTATATACATCCTATATACATTCTATATACATCCTATATACATTCTATGTACACAGTATATTTTGCAATTATTTTCTTTTGTTAGTTTTTAGTCTCCTCCTCCAGCTCCACTCAACCCCTACAGTCTATCTCTGAACACCAGCTAGTTTTGATTTCTATTTGCCATATATTTTTCAACTGTGCTGCAATGTTTCACAAAAGGTTTGAAACAATCTATTCTCATAGATTCTACAGTACATATTGTAAATTAAAGATAACCTTTTTTGTTTCTGATTATGACGAATAATAAAAGACAATAGCTTTTTAATTCTAAGCGCTATGCACTTTGCTAGAATGTTTCCATTACAACACTGAAGTTTAAGGGGCCTCCATTTTTTTGTGTGTTTAAAATAGACTGGATCTTTATACACTGCTCAAAAAAATAAAGGGAACATTAAAAGTACACATCCTAGATCTGAATGAATGAAATATTATTATTAAATACTTTTTTCTTTACATAGTTGAATGTGCTGACAACAAAATCACACACAAATTATCAATGGAAATCAAATTTATCAACCCATGGAGGTCTGGATTTGGAGTCACACTCAAAATTAAAGTGGAAAACCACACTACAGGCTGATCCAACTTTGATGTAATGTCCTTAAAACAAGTCAAAATGAGGCTCAGTAGTGTGTGTGGCCTCCACGTGCCTGTATTACCTCCCTACAACGCCTGGGCATGCTCAGTGATGAGGTGGCGGATGGTCTCCTAAGGAATCTCCTCCCAGACCTGGACTAAAGCATCCGCCAACTCCTGGACAGTCTGTGGTGCAACGTGGCGTTGGTGGATGGAGCGAGACATGATGTCCCAGATGTGCTCAATTGGATTCAGGTCTGGGGAATGGGCGGGCCAGTCCAGAGCATCACTGCCTTCCTCTTACAGGAACTGCTGACACACTCCAGCCACATGAGGTCTAGCATTGTCTTGCATTAGGAGGAACCCAGGGCCAACCGCACCAAAATATGGTCTCACAAGGGATCTGAGGATCTCATCTCGGTACCTAATGGCAGTCAGGCTACCTCTGGCGAGCACAAAAGAAGAAATGAAATGCCACCCCACACCATGACTGACCCACCGCCAAACCGGTCATGCTGGAGGATGTTGGAGGCAACAGAACGTTCTCCACGGCGTCTCCAGACTCTGTCACGTCTGTCACATGTGCTCAGTGTGAACCTGCTTTTATCTGTGAAGAGCACAGGGCGCCAGTGGTGAATTTGCCAATCTTGGTGTTCTCTGGCAAATGCCAAACATCCTGCACGGTGTTGGACTGTAAGCACAACCCCCACCTGTGGATGTCGGGCCCTCATACCACCCTCATGGAGTCTGTTTCTGACCGTTTGAGCAGACACATGCACATTTGTGGCCTGCTGGAGGTCATTTTGCAGGGCTCTGGCAGTGCTCCTCCTGCTCCTCCTTGCACAAAGGCGGAGGTAGCGGTCCTGCTGCTGGATTGTTGCCCTCCTACGGCCTCCTCCACGTCTCCTGATGTATTGGCCTGTCTCCTGGTAGCGCCTGCATGCTCTGGACACTACGCTGACAGACACAGTAAACCTTCTTGCCACAGCTCGCATTGATGTGCCATCCTGGATGAGCTGCACTACCTGAGCCACTTGTGTGGGTTGTAGACTCCGTCTCATGCTATCACTAGAGTGAAAGCACCGCCATTCAAAATTGACCAAAACATCAGCCAGGAAGCATAGGAACTGAGAAGTGGTCTGTGGTCACCACCTGCAGAACCACTCCTTTATTGGGGGTGTCTTGCTAATTGCCTATAATTTCCACCTGTTGTCTATTCCATTTGCACAACAGCATGTGAAATTTATTGTCAATCAGTGTTGCTTCCTAAGTGGACAGTTTGATTTCACAGAAGTGTGATTGACTTGGAGTTACATTGTGTTGTTTAAGTGTTCCCTTTATTTATTTTTTGAGCAGTGTATTTACACTTGGGTCCTGTTTCAGTAATAATGACATCAGACCTTATTGTTGAGTATCTGATAATCTACCATTTTTAAAGGAATAAATAATAATAATAATAATAATAATAATAATAATAATAATAATAATAATAATAATAATAATAATAAAGTTTAAACCTGCTAGTAACAGTCCTCTGAGTACATAAACAAATGTTTGGTGTACCTGGTATGCCATCCTGCCCCTGAGTTTTCGCGGAATTAAAGGCTTTAATTTAATCAAGAATTTCCTCCTATGTAATTTTGCCTTGAGTCTGAGTCTGTTAATGTTACCATATTAATAGTGAAACAATCCTTACAATGAACGCTGGTTAGTGGAGATGGAGGAGACTGAAATGAAAAGCTTAATTAAAGTACTTTGCTTCCTCTTTCAAAACATTGTTTGGTAAATCATCGGTGACGCTGTCATTTCTGACAGTTTCAGTCAATTATTTTTGGGAGCACTTCTATGTTTAATATTGAAGAAAAAAAAGAAGCATTTTCCCCCATAATCCATCCAGTTTGATTTATTTTTCTTTCTTTCTTTCTTGAGTAATTTCCTCCATGTCTTTTTGTTTTTCCTCTAACGTATTCTGAGCCTCTATGATACTGTTTTTATTGCTATCCATCTGTTCTGAAAGAGCTTCTATTTCCTTTGTTAGCATGGAGCCTTTTGACCTATATTTTTTTTGCATGGCCTCTAAAGGCACATTTAAAAGTGTCCCATGCAATAAAGGGATCTGCTGTATCTATGTTATGCAGGACAAAGTCAGTTATTAATTCTTCTTTCCTGGTTAAATACAAGTTGTCATCCAACAGGCTTTGATTACATTTCCCAAATTCTCGCACACGTGAAAATTCAATAAGAGTAATGTATATATATGCCAATTGGCCTGTCAGTTGTACGGTGGGGAGAGTATTAATCGCATGGATGGTTGTGTCCTGTCATGCAGTGACAAGAGCAATAGTGTGCTGACTGAACCTGCTGTTGTGACATGGTGGGATGAATATCATTTCACATCACATCTAATTAAGGAAGAAAACACAGCTGGATTGTTGTGTTTGTTCTTCTGTCAGAATTTCCTGACCTTTAAAAGAAACGGCAGCTTCTTCTCCATCCTACCCTGATTGAGAATACTGTAATTTCCATAGTCATGCCACCTTTGTGTAGTAGTCTTGGTGGTTCCATACCTCTTCCATTTAAGAGTGATGGAGGCCACTGTGTTCTTGGGGACCTTCAATGCTGCAGATATTTATTGGTACCCTTCCTCAGATCTGTGCCTCGACGCAATCCTTCCTCTGAGCTCTACCGACAATTCCTTTGACATCATGGCTTGGTTTTTGCTCTGACATGCACTGTCACCCGGTGTGTGTGCCTTTCCAAATCATGTCCAATAAATGTAATTTACCACAGGTGGACTTCAATCAAGTTGTAGAAACAGGATGCACCTGAGCTCACTTTCAGTTGTTTATTTTTACTACATCTGCAAAAAATAATAAGAATGTTTTTGCTTTGTCATTATGGGGTATTGTGTGTAGATTGATGAAGGAAAAAATGGTGTAATCGATTTTATAATAAGGCTGTAATGTAATAAAATGTGGAAAAGGACAAGAAGAAGTCTGAATTCTTTCTGAATGCACTGTAAACTCCCAGCCTACTCAGCCTGTCTTTTCTAACTTCCTGTTAGTTAGCCATGAGAGAAAAAGTAACACAAATATATAGGCCTGTAATGTGTTGTTTTCTTAACCAGGAGGCTTAAATGAATGTGTAAAGCTTTGAGTTTAGGCTGTCCTTATTTATTTGTTTTACATTTAGGCTACATATAGCCTAGCATGTTGTTCTTGAGGCATTTAAATTAATATGTTCCCAAATACAAATCAACCTTTGAAATACTGTTATTCCTTAACCTCGTATATCTAAAACTGTCAATCACCATCATCACCATCATCATCATCATCATCATGTAATGAATCGCTGGTACGTGACAGGAAAGTACCGTAGTTTCCTGCGGTTGGGTCCGTAGCAAAACTATTGGTTGATCAGTAGGCTATTCTAGAAGACGTTACCATACAGACAGACTAGACGTGGAGCTCTCGACCACTCAACGGTGTTACCATCAGAAAGGTGTAATAAATTAGTTTTAAGGATTATTATAAAGTAGTTGCAACGGTAAACGAACTGAAAATGGGGAGAAAGAGGACAAGGGAAATCATAATTCTCAGAGGACTCCCCGGATCAGGGAAGACAAGTCGGGCAAGGTAAACTTTTTTTTTAATATCGCACGAGGAGGATAAAAAAGTCGTTTTTCTTGATGATAATAAATACATTGCTAAAATAAAAAATTCGATTTACCGTTATCAAAATAAATAGTTTTAAATATACAGTGTGAATTGTTCTCCATCCTATCCTTGATTAGCATATTCTTGTCGGATATGTCGGAAATGTAAAACTTGTACAGGAGTTTTCAGTTCATTTATAGCACAGACTACATTGATATAGCTTCTGTAAATTATTTTGAAATATAGGATAGGATAGGATGAACTGTCCCTGAGGGGAAAATTGTCTTAGACACCAGTATTGATGTAGCCTATTGATCATCTTAACATGTATTTGTAAAAAATAAAATAAAAATCTAACTACTCCTGAGGTGCTGACCTGTCGCACCCTCAACAACCACTGTGATTATTATTATTTGACCCTGCTTGTCATCTATGAACATTTGAACATTTTATCCATGTTCTGTTATAATCTCCACCCGGTACAGCCAGAAGAGGACCGGCCACCCCTCATAGCCTGGTTCCTCTCTAGGTTTCTTCCTAGGTTTTGGCCTTTCTAGGGAGTTTTTCCTAGCCACCGTGCTTCTACACCTGCATTGCTTTCTGTTTGGGGTTTTAGGCTGGGTTTCTGTACAGCACTTTGAGATATCAGCTGATGTAAGAAGGGCTTTAGAAATACATATAATTTGATCTGATGATTAAAAAAACCTCTGTTTTCAAAGATGTCGACTACAATGCAATACTCCTTAGAATTTTAAGGAGAAAACAACTCCTTGGCCTACATTAGAACACCACCACAGAAGCTTCACGATTGGCATCTTCCCAATTAAGTAAGGTAGTTTTGTTGTTTGGCTACTTGAAGAGAACTATGGCCTATAACTTGCAGCCCACCTCTTCCAATGCATTGTGGAAAAGTGTTCATCGAATTCTACTATACATATACAGATGAAGAGCCGAAATGAGTATAACATCCTGCAATTAAACCCTAGGCTACTATAAAACCTTCTATTGTGGCATAGTGAGAATGCTTCATGCGCAATTGCGTTGTTTTTGTGTTATTGGTTAATTTCGATAGCATATTCCCATATCTGATTTTCAACTGTTGTCAAAGCCGAAATGAGTATGATATCTTGGCATTTAAAGTATAAAACATTTTTTAAATGTCACATAGCCTACTATAAAATGTTTTTTTTTTTTAGGATACTCAAATTGCAAACTATTTAGGACGCAAGTATGGGATTTCGGACATGGCTAAGAGGTTTGAATATGGGTATTTTACAAATCCAGAGAAGAAATCACTTTTCTCCCGCTTAACCCGTTATTTTCCGACAAAAACATTACACGCCACAGGAAAAAAACATAAAAGCACATAGATGTAGCCATGCTCTCTTGCGTAAATAAATTAAACAAGCTAGGCTAATCTTTTTTTAGTATAAACTGTATTATTGTACTGTGTTGTATTATACTGTTTTATAAGGACTGGAATGATGCACCTCGTTCAAACTATGATAAAGCAGGGAGAGAACATGCGATTCTGTTGCAGCGCATGCGAATATGTATATTTAGAAATAATATTTCCCCTGTTATTAGGCTACCTCCTCTTTCTCTCTATAGTGTTGCTTCCTTGCTTTCGACAGTTAAATTAAATAAGGTTTGTTGTCCTTATCTTGATCATTCTGATGACATGCTTGAATAATATAGGACTAGAATTGGATGCAGAAGGCTTTCACTTCTCTATAAATTAGACGCGCATTCACGAAGATTACATGGTTATGGGTCTAGGGAATGAACCATATATGTTTCAGATCATCCCTTTAAAACCCGTTGGGAATATACAACGACAAAAAAAACCTACGAATTATATATATTTTTGACTGAAATAGGTCGTGCTAGTGTCAGAGGTCGAGTACAATTAAACATGTTTTATTTGGCTCTCTCAGTTGTGGCTTTACCAGTAAAAATAAAAACATAGCTACAAAGAGAGGACCATTAGGACAATTCAAGTTGCTTTAGCAACGGTAAATATACTTTAAATGAGTAGGCAACACTCAACACCCATCCATCCTCAACAGCTTCCTCCTGCAGTGTGTTCCGCTTGGCCACATTGCCACCACATTCAGCAGCGTCTTTATGCTGATGATTGCGTCCAAAAAAAACATTGGCTTATTGAGGGCTGTGAGATACAGATCGTTAAGCTCCCGCTGAAAAGTACCCGTTGCCAAAAAACCCGAGGGTGGATAGCACTTGGATCTTATATCTTCTCAAAAATCCTGTACAATTGTTTTTGGGAAACAATATCTGATTTGCCAATCTGTACTTTCTGCAACAAAAAAAACACCTATAAAAATGCGCGTTTCAAACAGCAAGATCAGCCACCTCTCATTCGATTTCCCATTATCTCAGTCTTCTATATTTCGCACGTGCCTTTAATTTAACAAATTACGGTGCTTTATATGGATTATTATTGTTATGGTGAGTGAATGAGGACCCAAAAGCGAACTAACTTAAACAGAGCTTCTTTAATAACCAAACATAGGTAGGCTCAGATAGACCGGCAGATTCCGACAGGACAGGACAAGGTTACAGCAAACATGACGATAGTCTGGCTCAGGCATGAAACACAACAAACAAGAATCCGACAAGGACAGGAACAGAAACAGAGAGAGATATAGGGACCTAATCAGAGGGAAAAAGGGAACAGGTGGGAAACGGGGTGAATGGGTAGTTAGAGGAGACAAGGAACAGCTGGGGGAAAGCGGGGGAGAAAAGGTAACCTAACAACGACCAGCAGAGGGAGACAGGGTGAAGGGAAAGGACAGAGACAAGACACAACATGACAGTACATGACAGTACCCCCCCACTCACCGAGCGCCTCCTGGCGCACTCGAGGAGGAAACCTGGCGGCAACGGAGGAAATCCTCGATCAGCGCACGGTCCAGCACGTCCCGAGAGGGAACCCAACTCCTCTCCTCAGGACCGTACCCCTCCCAATCTACGAGGTACTGGTGACCACGGCCCCGAGGACGCATGTCCAAAATTCTACGGACCCTGTAGATGGGTGCGCCCTCGACAAGGATGGGGGGGGGGGGGGGGGGGAAGACGAGCGGGGGCGCGAAGGACGGGCTTGATGCAGGAGACATGGAAGACCGGGTGGACGCGACGAAGGTATCGCGGAAGAAGAAGTCGAACTGCGACAGGATTAATGACCCGAGAAATACGGAACGGACCAATGAACCGCGGGGTCAACTTGCGAGAAGCCGTCTTAAGGGGAAGGTTCTGAGTGGAGAGCCAAACTCTCTGACCGCGACAATATCTAGGACTCTTAGTTCTACGCTTATTAGCAGCCCTCACAGTCTGCGTCCTATAACGGCAAAGTGCAGACCTGACCCTCTTCCAGGTGCGCTCGCAACGTTGGACAAAAGCCTGAGCGGAGGGGACGCTGGACTCGGCGAACTGAGATGAGAACAGCGGAGGCTGGTACCCGAGGCTACTCTGAAAAGGAGATAGCCCGGTCGCAGACGAAGGAAGCGAGTTGTGGGCGTATTCTGCCCAGGGGAGCTGTTCTGACCAAGACGCAGGGTTACGAAAAGAAAGACTGCGTAAGATGCGACCAATAGTCTGATTGGCCCGTTCTGCTTGACCGTTAGACTGGGGGTGAAAGCCGGAAGAGAGACTGACGGAAGCCCCAATCAAACGGCAAAACTCCCTCCAAAATTGAGACGTGAATTGCGGACCTCTGTCCGAAACGACGTCTGACGGAAGGCCATGAATTCTGAAAACATTCTCGATGATGATTTGTGCCGTCTCTTTAGCAGAAGGAAGCTTAGCAAGGGGAATGAAATGAGCCGCCTTAGAGAACCTATCGACAACCGTAAGAATAACAGTCTTCCCCGCTGACGAAGGCAGTCCGGTGACAAAATCTAAGGCGATGTGAGACCACGGTCGAGAGGGAATAGGAAGCGGCCTGAGACGGCCGGCAGGAGGAGAGTTACCGGACTTAGTCTGCGCGCAGACCGAACAAGCAGCCACGAAACGACGCGTGTCATGCTCCCGGGTGGGCCACCAAAAACGCTGGCGAATGGAAGCAAGCGTACCCCGAACGCCAGGGTGGCCGGCTAACTTGGCAGAGTGAGCCCACTGAAGAACGGCCAGACGAGTAGGAACGGGAACGAAAAGAAGGTTCCTAGGACAAGCGCGCGGCGACGGGGTGTGAGTGAGCGCTTGTTTTACCTGCCTCTCAATTCCCCAGACAGTCAACCCGACAACACGCCCCTCAGGGAGAATCCCCTCGGGGTCAGTGGAGGCTACTGAAGAACTGAAGAGACGAGACAAAGCATCAGGCTTGGTGTTCTTAGAGCCCGGACGATAAGAAATCACGAACTCGAAACGAGCGAAAAACAGCGCCCAACGCGCCTGACGCGCATTAAGTCGTTTGGCAGAACGGATGTACTCAAGGTTCCTATGGTCAGTCCAAACGACAAAAGGAACGGTCGCCCCCTCCAACCACTGTCGCCATTCGCCTAGGGCTAACCGGATGGCGAGCAGTTCGCGGTTACCCACATCATAGTTACGTTCCGACGGCGACAGGCGATGAGAAAAATACGCGCATGGGTGGACCTTGTCGTCAGAGAGGGAGCGCTGAGAAAGGATGGCTCCCACGCCCACCTCTGACGCGTCAACCTCGACAACGAACTGTCTAGAGACGTCAGGTGTAACAAGGATAGGAGCGGATGTAAAACGATTCTTGAGGAGATCAAAAGCTCCCTGGGCGGAAACGGACCACTTAAAGCACGTCTTGACAGAAGTAAGGGCTGTGAGAGGAGCTGCCACCTGACCGAAATTACGGATGAAACGACGATAGAAGTTCGCGAAGCCGAGAAAGCGCTGCAGCTCGACGCGTGACTTAGGGACGGGCCAATCAATGACAGCTTGGACCTTAGCGGGATCCATCTTAATGCCTTCAGCGGAAATAACAGAACCGAGAAATGTGACGGAGGAGGCATGAAAAGTGCACTTCTCAGCCTTCACAAAAAGACAATTCTCTAAAAGGCGCTGGAGGACACGTCGAACGTGCTGAACATGAATCTGGAGTGACGGTGAAAAAATCAGGATATCGTCAAGGTAAACGAAAACAAAGATGTTCAGCATGTCTCTCAGGACATCATTGACTAATGCCTGAAAGACAGCTGGAGCGTTAGCGAGGCCGAAAGGAAGAACCCGGTATTCAAAGTGCCCTAACGGAGTGTTAAACGCCGTCTTCCACTCGTCCCCCTCCCTGATGCGCACGAGATGGTAAGCGTTACGAAGGTCCAACTTAGTGAAAAACCTGGCTCCCTGCAGGATCTCGAAGGCTGAAGACATAAGAGGAAGCGGATAACGATTCTTCACTGTTATGTCATTCAGCCCTCGATAATCTATGCAGGGGCGCAGAGACCCGTCCTTCTTCTTGACAAAAAAAAACCCCGCTCCGGCGGGAGAGGAGGAGGGGACTATGGTACCGGCGTCAAGAGCTACAGACAAATAATCTTCGAGAGCCTTACGTTCGGGAGCCGACAGAGAGTATAGTCTACCCCGGGGGGGGGTGGTTCCCGGAAGGAGATCAATACTACAATCATACGACCGGTGTGGAGGAAGAGAGGTGGCCCTGGACCGACTGAACACCGTGCGCAGATCGTGATATTCCTCCGGCACCCCTGTCAAATCACCAGGCTCCTCCTGTGAAGAAGAGACAGAGGAAACAGGAGGGATAGCAGACATTAAACATTTCACATGACAAGAGACGTTCCAGGAGAGGATAGAATTACTAGACCAATTAATGGAAGGATTATGACAAACTAGCCAGGGATGGCCCAAAACAACAGGTGTAAAAGGTGAACGAAAAATTAAAAAAGAAATGGTTTCACTATGATTACCAGAAACAGTGAGGGTTAAAGGTAGCGTCTCACGCTGAATCCTGGGGAGAGGACTACCATCCAGGGCGAACAAGGCCGTGGGCTCCTTTAACTGTCTGAGAGGAATGTCATGTTCCCGAGCCCAGGTCTCGTCCATAAAACAGCCCTCCGCCCCAGAGTCTATTAAGGCACTGCAGGAAGCTGACGAACCGGTCCAGCGTAGATGGACCGACAAGGTAGTGCAGGATCTTGAAGGAGAGACAGGAGTAGTAGCGCTCACCAGTAGCCCTCCGCTTACTGACGAGCTCTGGCCTTTTACTGGACATGAAGTGACAAAATGACCAGCGGAACCGCAATAGAGACAGAGGCGGTTGGTGATTCTCCGTTCCCTCTCCTTAGTCGAGATGCGGATACCTCCCAGCTGCATGGGCTCAGCACCCGAGCCGGCAGAGGAAGATGGTAGTGATGCGGAGAGGGAGGCGACGGAGAGCGCGAGCTCCTTTCCACGAGCTCGGTGACGAAGATCAACCCGTCGCTCAATGCGAATAGCGAGTTCAATCAAGGAATCCACGCTGGAAGGAACCTCCCGGGAGAGAATCTCATCCTTTACCTCTGCGCGGAAACCCTCCAGAAGACGAGCGAGCAAGGCCGGCTCGTTCCAGCCACTGGAGACAGCAAGAGTGCGAAACTCAATAGAGTAGTCTGTTATGGATCGATTGCCTTGACATAGGGAAGACAGGGCCCTGGAAGCCTCCTCCCCAAAAACAGATCGATCAAAAACCCGTATCATCTCCTCCTTAAAGTCCTGATACTGGTTAGTACACTCAGCCCTTGCCTCCCAGATTGCCGTGCCCCACTCACGAGCCCGTCCAATAAGGAGAGATATGACGTAGGCGACACGAGCAGTGCTCCTGGAGTAAGTGTTGGGCTGGAGAGAAAACACAATATCACACTGGGTGAGGAACGAGCGGCATTCAGTGGGCTCCCCAGAGTAACACGGCGGGTTATTGATTCTGGGCTCCGGAGATTCGAAAGCCCTGGAAGTGGCCGGTGGATCGAGGCGGAGATGGTGAACCTGTTCTGTGAGGTTGGAGACTTGGGTGGCCAGGGTCTCAACGGCATGTCGAGCAGCAGACACTTCCTGCTCGTGTCTGCCTAGCATCGCTCCCTGGATCCCGACGGCTGAGTGGAGAGGATCCGAAGTCGCTGGGTCCATTCTTGGTCGGATTCTTCTGTTATGGTGAGTGAATGAGGACCCAAAAGCGAACTAACTTAAACAGAGCTTCTTTAATAACCAAACATAGGTAGGCTCAGATAGACCGGCAGATTCCGACAGGACAGGACAAGGTTACAGCAAACATGACGATAGTCTGGCTCAGGCATGAAACACAACAAACAAGAATCCGACAAGGACAGGAACAGAAACAGAGAGAGATATAGGGACCTAATCAGAGGGAAAAAGGGAACAGGTGGGAAACGGGGTGAATGGGTAGTTAGAGGAGACAAGGAACAGCTGGGGGAAAGCGGGGGAGAAAAGGTAACCTAACAACGACCAGCAGAGGGAGACAGGGTGAAGGGAAAGGACAGAGACAAGACACAACATGACAGTACATGACAATTATCATAACAAATGGACTGTGATCAAATTATATGAAATAGCCTGTCAATATATGTCATATCATGATTTCACAATATAAGTAGAATGAAATCGAAAAATAACTATATGACTACTTTCACAATTTCACACATTTTCAACATATATTTTCCCCATTCTAATTTTGACAAGCAGTTGCCTCATTCCACCACTTAGCATTGCGTGTACGCATGGTCAAGGCTGTGCGTCAATTTACACACACTCTCAAGCAAACGTTCTCATTGATAAATCTCACACTTGGCGTAGAAATGAAGAAGTGCGCATGGTTTACGCACATATTTGTCGCCTAGGCATGATTAATAAATGAGGCCTTCTGTACAGTCATCCCCAGGGACCAGTTTTCTTCATGTGGAACTGACAGCGTTTTAGTAACATTAAACCTTATTCAAATCTGTTCATATACAACCCTATGAAGAATATAATATATATATTTTTTTTAAATTGACAAGCAAGCGCTTAGATTTGGTCATTTTTATGTTTTCATAAATTCTTAGAATGTTTGGGAATTACATAGAGTAAGGCATTTCTGAAAATTCAATAGTGATATATAGTGGGAAAGCAGCCGTGCATTTGGACAATTAATAGACACGGCAGTAAATACGACCTAATAAAAACAACTATCTCATCCAGGACCAGAGTCTCTGCAGACCGGTGCACCATAGCCAATCAGAGCGACAGTAGGCCTTTATGCAAATAAGCCATTTGCCACATAATTCACTTTGAACTGGACTGTGTTTACAGGCAGTTGGGCCTGTTATCATTCACTATGAACTGGACTGTGTGTTTACAGGCAGTTGGGCCTGCCATCATTCACTTTGAACTGGACTGTGTTTACAGGCAGTTGGGCCTGCCATCATTCACTATGAACTGGACTGTGTGTTTACAGGCAGTTGGGCCTGCCATCATTCACTATGAACTGGACTGTGTGTTTACAGACAGTTGGGCCTGCCATCATTCACTATGAACTGGACTGTGTGTTTACAGACAGTTGGGCCTGTCATCATTCACTTTGAACTGGACTGTGTTTACAGACAGTTGGGCCTGCCATCATTCACTATGAACTGGACTG
Source organism: Oncorhynchus clarkii lewisi (assembly GCF_045791955.1). NCBI lineage: Eukaryota > Metazoa > Chordata > Actinopteri > Salmoniformes > Salmonidae > Oncorhynchus > Oncorhynchus clarkii. The sequence goes on along the minus strand of NC_092175.1, from coordinate 39,177,712 downwards.
TGTTTACAGACAGTTGGGCCTGCCATCATTCACTTTGAACTGGACTGTGTTTTTACAGGCAGTTGGGCCTGTCATCATTAGCTAATATGGTGACAATGATGTAGGCCGTGTGCAGTGGTTATGATATGGTTTTGCTTTTTATTAATTTTTTCTCACTTGGTCACATGCAGCTGATGGGTTGTGCATTGAAGTCCACAAATGAAGGGAAAAGCAGAGAGGAGGAGAGCGCATAGGTACGAGAAGAAATGCAACGTGGCTGCTATGAAAGGGAACTCAAAATGTTCTCTCCACCTGTGTGCACCCATGCTGTAGACTTTGATTGATAGGTGGCTATAGGGAAATTTAGAGTATCGTGTAGTAGCCTAAACCTATCGATGTTACATTGAACTGGGTGAATGGAATATGAATGGCAGTCATCCAATGTGCTGTAATAGAAATAAGGCCGTGCTCATGAAAAACAAAAACGTCCTCCCTCGTCATAAACATCGCCGACCGCCACCGCCTCACTCTGACCATTTTACTCGCCCTAGCAGAGCTGGTTAGGCTGTTTACATGTTATCTAGAGCGTCCGCCTGAAGGGAGGAACTGATCATCAGAGAGAAGTACATGGGAGGGGCTTGAAGCCATCTTATGCACTTGTCTGATAATGTTTGGTTAAAAACACTGTCTGCAGAGAGGGATGCTTGCCTCTCACAGTCACCCATAACCTTCAAAACATTTTTGTCATTTAGCAGACGCTCTTATCCAGAGGAGCAATTACAGGAGCAATTACAGGAGCAATTACAGGAGCAATTACAGGAGCAATTAGTGTTAAGGGCCTTGATCAAGGGCACATCGACTGATTTTTCACCTTGTCTTTTCAGGGTCCCATGGCCGTTTGTGTCATTTTATTTATTACTCTTTTTAACTGAGCCTTATGGTTGTTTTTACAATTCTGATCTTATGGTCTTTTGACCAATTACATCACATCTTTGGCCAATAATAGGGCAAAAGCTCAGAATTGGGCTGCACAGGATACCTATATAATCTAGGGTTGACTGGTGTTTCCAGGGATAAGTAACGGAGAGAAACCAGTAAATTATAATACATTATTATCATGAACAGCATGGCATGAAATGGAACTGTTAAATGATATGGAATGTTTAAATGTGGTCTGCATGATGAATCATCAACGCTCAGGGTGGCGACAGACAGCCAATCTCAGTATGGAGCGCAGACTTCACAGATCTAGCATCTCATCATGGTATATATATAATTTTTATTTTAATTATCCTTTATTTAACTAGGCAAGTCAATTAAGAACAAATTCTTATTTTTTTTTGAATTTTACCCCTTTTTCTCCCCAATTTCATAGTATCCAATTGTTGTAGTAGCTACTATCTTGTCTCATCGCAACTCCCGTACGGGCTCGGGAGAGACGAAGGTTGAAAGTCCTCCGATACACAACCAACCAAGCCGCTGCTGCTTCTTTAACACAGCGCACATCCAACCCGGAAGCCAGCCGCACCAATGCGCCGGATGAGACAAGGACACCCCTACCGACCAAGCCCTCCCTAACCCGGGCGACGCTAGGCCAATTGTGCGTCGCCCCACGGACCTCCCGGTCGCGGCCGGTTACGACAGAGCCTGGGCGCGAACCCAGGACTCTGATGGCACAGCTGGCGCTGCAGTACAGCGCCCTTAACCACTGCGCCACCCTGGAGGCCCCGCAAATTCTTATTTTCAATGACGGCCTACCCTGGCCAAACCTGGACGACGCTGGGCCAATTGTGCGCCGCCCTATGGGACTCCCAATCACGGTCTGATGTGATACAGCCTGGATATCAGACTGTAAACCACGAGCCCTGAATGCTGAGTGGCTGACAGCCGTGGTATATCAGACCATATACCACAGGTGTGACAAAACAAGTATTTTTACTGCTCTAATTAAGTTGGTAACCAGTTTATAATAGCAATAAGGCACCTTGGAGGTTTGTGGTATATGGCCAATATGCCGTGGCAAAGGGCTGTATCCAGGCACACTGTGTTGCGTCTTGACTAAGAACAGCCCTTAGCCGTGGTATATTGGCCATATACCACACTCCCTAGTGCTTAAATACAGTATAATACAATACGGCTTAGGCCGTAGCCTACTGGAGCTAGTTTCATTTATTTACCCAAGAGAGCATGTAGCTAGCTAGCTACATCTATGGGCTTTTATGTTTTTCTGTCAAGCATAATGTGCAGTAGCCCATATCATGTATGTAGCCTATTGGCTAATGTATTTAATGTAGGGCTCATTATATGTATGTAATGTAGGGCTCATAAAATGTCTTTAATGGAGGGCTCATATATGTATTTAATGTAGGGCTCATAAGATGTCTTTAATGTAGGGCTCATTATATGTCTTTAATGTAGAGCTCATTATATGTATGTAATGTAGGGCTCATAAGATGTCTTTAATGTAGGGCTCATTATATGTATTTAATGGAGGGCTCATTATATGTGTTTAATGTAGGACTCATTATATGTCTTTAATGTAGGGCTCATTATATGTATTTAATGTAGGGCTCATAAGATGTCTTTAATGTAGGGCTCATTATATGTATTTAATGGAGGGCTCATTATATGTATTTCATGTAGGACTCATTATATGTATTTAATGGAGGGCTCATATATGTATTTAATGTAGGGCTCATAATATGTATTTAATGGAGGGCTCATTATATGTATTTAATGGAGGGCTCATGATATGTCTTTAATGTAGGGCTCATTGTATGTCTTTAATGTAGGGCTCATCAGAGTCAGGTAGCATCAGGTCTGAATTTTCAGACAAATCTCTAAACAAATCCAGACATATACAGTCGGCTGATTTATACGCTTTATAATGCTTTTGAATGACCCTTCCAGTTTTTGCGGGAAATCCGGGTTACCGTGAGAAAAGTGATTTATTCTCGGTATGGAACATTTGTAAAATACCCGGGAACATATTCAACCCTAATTACAATCCATATAGACATTCAAACTGTTAAGAGCAAAAACAAAACCTTTCTATTGGCCTTTCTAGTCACTAGACTCTTCCATCCTTGTGTTGTGGAAGTGTTATGGCTATACTTCAGAAGAGGTGTTGTAGTTAAGTTAACAACAGAAGAGTAGGTTTAGACTCAGTTCTCCTGACCCTCTAGCTCAGCGTTTCCCAAACTCGGTCCTTGGGACCCCGATGGGTCCGCGTTTCTGTTTTTTCCCCCCCATCACTACACAACTGATTCAAATTATCAAAGTAAGTTAACAACAGAAGAGTAGGTTTAGACTCAGTTCTCCTGACCCTGTAGCTCAGCGTTTCCCAAACTCGGTCCTCGGGACCCCGATGGGTCCACGTTTCTGTTTTTTCCCCCCCATCACTACACAGCTGATTCAAATGATCAAAGTAAGTTAATGCGAAGAGAAGGGTAGCTATAGTAGGGATACTGCAAATAAGGGAACTAGAGTGTGATGTCAGACCCCTAGTGGTGTCCTGAGTAGTATCATCTCACAGGTATAGTCACCACACACACACACACACACACACACACACACACACACACACACACACACACACACACACACACACACACACACACACACACACACACACACACACACACACACACACACACACACACACACACACACACACTTCTCTATACAAGCTGTGTATGTGTTCTGTCTGAGTAGATGTTGAGTGTGAGTGTGTGTTTTCTACAGTAATATCTTGGAGATGTATGGTTCTGGAGAAGCCTTCAGCACAGACGACTACTTCAGGGTGGACGGGAAGATGGTTGGGTTCCGCGATACATCCCTGAACAAAGCTCATGTATGGAACCGCAACAGAGGTAGGTATAGGATTGACTGGTTAATATGTTTATCGATTCATTTATTAATTCATTTATTGACCTATTAATTTATTGTATTAGATTTCCAAAACACTATATCTACCAATTTCTCACATTTGTGTTTTTTTTAAAATCAGAAATTTATGCACAGGGGCATTCTGTGTCAAATATTACTGTCCTCAGATTTTTTTATTCATAGATGTGTATTACAATTGGTTTGGTTCCAAACACTATGTATCCATTGTCTAGTTGGAATTTAATGTTCGTTTGCTGTATATTTAACATACAATCTTAGAAAAAAGGCTTCCAAAAGTTTTTTTTAGGGTTCTACGAAGAACTGTTTTGATCAGAAGGACACTTTTTGGAAGACAAGGGTTCTTAGTAAGGCAAAGGGTTCTACCTAGAACCTTTAACATCATAAGAACTGTTTTTGAAAGAAAGGGTTCTTTGATGATTCTTTGGAAGGCAAGAAGGGTTCTACATAGAACCATATGTAATATTTCCCAGCATGCTCTATTGAAGGGAGATTTTCACAATTGTTTGTTTAACTGTAATAGCTGTGTTTTTTCATGTACATTGATTGGTTGATAAATGTTATGCTACACAGAAATATAAATAACATACAGTTTCATAGAGGGTTCTATGTAGAACCATATACTGTACAGGGGGTTCTTTGAAGAACCCTACATAGAGAGTTCTAGATAGAACCCTCTGCAAAGGGTTCTACCCTCTATGGGGAAAAATCAAAGAACCCTGTATGGTTCTAGTTAGCACCTTTTTTTCTTAGTGTATAAATTCAACTCATCATAAATCTAGCCTCATTCTATAGTGATTGTTTGTCTCTGAAATGACGCCATCTGGCGGTAGGTTTCAAACTAATACATGTCTGTCATTTAAAAACAAACTTTTATTTAACCTTTCTTTAACTAGACAAGTCTTTTAACAACCCCATGCCTTGAGGGGAAAAACACGCCAATCTCTTTCATAAGTTATTAATACAAAAAAATCTAATTTTACTATCAGTTTTGAAAATGGATGTATAGTGTTTTGGAATGAAACTCTTCATGTTTTATAAATGGTATGATTGAACAATTGATTGGTTGATTGATTAATTAGTGAATTTGACCATTAATTGTGTGATGGATTAATTGATTGGTTGATTGATTAATTAGTGGATTTAATCATTAATTATGTGATGGGATGAATGTTTATGTGTATGAGTTGCTCCTTGCAGTTCTTCAAGCCATCAAAAATAAAGTCCATCCGATCGTAATTGACAACACCAATCTGAAGAAATGGGAGATGTGGCCTTATGTCCGAATGGTAAGGACTACTTTTGCCTGTGTGTGTGTGTGTGGACATGTTGTTATGACAATACTGTGTTTGTCTCTTTCAGGCGTTTCGCAGAGGCTACTGGATCGAGTTTCAGGACCTCCCTGTCCTTCCATTAGAGATTCTCAACAGGTATTGATGAGAAGAGAAACCAAAGCACAATTGTGCTTGTATCATCTGACACGTACAGACACACACACACACACACACACACACACACACACACACACACACACACACACACACACACACACACACACACACACACACACACACACACACACACACACACACACACACACACACACACACACACATGCATAGTGGTTGACGCGTTGTATGCCTCCCTCTCAGATGGTGTCCTAAGATCCCCATGGAGGTGTTAGAGAGGATGAACGAAGGTTATGAGCCCGTGAAAAATATATGGGATGTCATCTATGACTATGAGTCCAAAGTCAGGTGGATGCCCAGCTCAGAGAGACTGCTGAACCACTGGTGATCAGGAGACCAATACAATGCTTTTGTGTTGTGTGTGTGTGCGTGCGTGTGTATGTGTGTGTGTATTTGTGGATTGGTTGGTGCTTCTATTCTTATGGGGACCACAAGGATAGTAACACAAGGAAAATGACATTTCCCACACCCCCATGAGGACAATGGCTATGTTAAGCATAGAGGTTAGGTTAATGGTTAGAATTAGGGTAAGGGTAAGGGGTTAGTGGTTAGGCTTAAGGCTAGGGTTAGGTTTAGGGTTTGGTATGGGTTAAGGTTAAGGTTAGGGTTAAGGGAAATGTTAGGTTTAGGGTAAGGGGTTAGTGGTTAGTGGTTAGGCTTAAGGCTAGGGTTAGGTTTAGGGTTTGGTATGGGATAAGGTTAAGGTTAGGGTTAAGGGAAATGTTAGGTTTAGGGTAAGGGGTTAGTGGTTAGGCTTAAGGCTAGGGTTAGGTTTAGGGTTTGGTATGGGATAAGGTTAAGGTTAGGGTTAAGGGAAATGTTAGGTTTGGGGGTAAGGGGTTAGTGGTTAGGCTTAGAGTTAGGTTTAGGGTTTGGTATGGGTTAAGGTTAGGGTTAAGGGAAATGTTAGGTTTAGGGTAAGGGGTTAATGGTTAGTGGTTAGGCTTAAGGCTAGGGTTAGGTTTAGGGTTTGGTATGGGATAAGGTTAAGGTTAGGGTTAAGGGAAATGTTAGGTTTAGGGTAAGGGGTTAGGGAAAATAGGATTTTGATTGGAAATGAATTCTTAGGTCCCCACGAGGATAGAAGAGCTTAACATGTGTGTGTTTGTTACTATCCTTGTGGAGACTGCAAATCCCCCAAAGTCCCCACAAGGATAGTAAAACAAGGAAATTCTCCCACATGGGGACATTTCCCCACGTGCCCATAAGGACATTGGCTATTTTAGGGTTAGGGGTTAGGTTTAGGGTGAGGGTTAGAATTAGGGTTAGAAAAAGGGTTAGGAGGTAGGTTTAGGGTTAGGGATGTGTGTGTGTGTCTGTGTGTGTCTGTGTGTCTGTGTGTGTGTGTGTGTGCCTGTGTGTGGTGACTATATGTGAGATGATACTACTCAGGAGACCACGAGGGGTCTGACATCACACCCTAGTTCCCTTATAGTACCCTGGTACTTAGGTAATGTCACCTAAATGGTGCTGTTTGAATTGTCACCGAGGTGTTTCTCCAGGTCGGATAGAATATATTCCTCATGTCAGAACATGAAGGACCCTGAGATGGGACGTTTCATTCAAATTTTCACATGAAGCTTTTGCCGGTTTCCTCGAACATGGGAACATTGCCTTTAAATTTCAATTGTGCTATAGCTCTGACCTTTCATTACATGTATTGAATCCATATCTACGTTTACAGAAATACAGAAATCATCCCTGTTATGATGCAAAATGCAGCATCATATAATGTAAAATGACTCATACGGGGATGATTATTCTATTTTGAAAGTTAAATATCTTGAAAACGTGATTGCTGACTCGCAAAAAAACATTTTGGGACTATGTCAACAATTTACTAATGAAACAAATACCAAAATAAAACATTTGGGTAGAGTTTTCCTTTAACTGTTAACACAGATGGTTCTTAACTGTTAACACTCAGATGGTTCTTAACTGTTAACACTCAGATGGTTCTTAACTGTTAACACAGATGGTTCTTAACTGTTAACACTCAGATGGTTCTTAACTGTTAACACTCAGATGGTTCTTAACTGTTAACACAGATGGTTCTTAACTGTTAACACTCAGATGGTTCTTAACTGTTAACACTCAGATGGTTCTTAACTGTTAACACAGATGGTTCTTAACTGTTAACACTCAGATGGTTCTTAACTGTTAACACTCAGATGGTTCTTAACTGTTAACACAGATGGTTCTTAACTGTTAACACTCAGATGGTTCTTAACTGTTAACACAGATGGTTCTTAACTGTTTACACTCAGATGGTTCCTAACTGTTAACACTCAGATGGTTCTTAACTGTTAACACTCAGATGGTTCTTAACTGTTAACACAGATGGTTCTTAACTGTTAACACTCAGATGGTTCTTAACTGTTAACACTCAGATGGTTCTTAACTATTAACACAGATGGTTCTTAACTGTTAACACTCAGATGGTTCTTAACTGTTAACACAGATGGTTCTTAACTGTTAACACTCAGATGGTTCTTAACTAACACTCAGATGGTTCTTAACTACACAGATGGTTCTTAACTGTTAACACTCAGATGGTTCTTAACTGTTAACACAGATGGTTCTTAACTGTTAACACTCAGATGGTTCTTAACTGTTAACACAGATGGTTCTTAACTGTTAACACTCAGATGGTTCTTAACTGTTAACACAGATGGTTCTTAACTGTTAACACTCAGATGGTTCTTAACTGTTAACACAGATGGTTCTTAACTGTTAACACTCAGATGGTTCTTAACTGTTAACACTCAGATGGTTCTTAACTGTTAACACAGATGGTTCTTAACTGTTAACACTCAGATGGTTCTTAACTGTTAACACAGATGGTTCTTAACTGTTAACACTCAGATGGTTCTTAACTGTTAACACAGATGGTTCTTAACTGTTAACACTCAGATGGTTCTTAACTGTTAACACTCAGATGGTTCTTAACTGTTAACACTCAGATGGTTCTTAACTGTTAACTCAGATGGTTCTTAACTGTTAACACTCAGATGGTTCTTAACTGTTAACACAGATGGTTCTTAACTGTTAACACTCAGATGGTTCTTAACTGTTAACACTCAGATGGTTCTTAACTGTTAACTCTCAGATGGTTCTTAACTGTTAACACAGATGGTTCTTAACTGTTAACACTCAGATGGTTCTTAACTGTTAACACTCAGATGGTTCTTAACTGTTAACTCTCAGATGGTTCTTAACTGTTAACACAGATGGTTCTTAACTGTTAACACTCAGATGGTTCTTAACTGTTAACACTCAGATGGTTCTTAACTGTTAACACTCAGATGGTTCTTAACTGTTAACACAGATGGTTCTTAACTGTTAACACTCAGATGGTTCTTAACTGTTAACACTCAGATGGTTCTTAACTGTTAACTCAGATGGTTCTTAACTGTTAACACTCAGATGGTTCTTAACTGTTAAAACTCAGATGGTTCTTAACTGTTAACACTTTCTGATTTTGTGGTTAAGCGAGAAATGCTTCTATTGTTGGAAATGTTTCCTTTCCAGATTGGATTGCAGTGCCAAGCCTTTTAAAACAAAAGTAATTCAGACACATAATATACAGTGCCTTGCGAAAGTGTTAACATTTTTTCCCATTCCTCCTTGCAAAACAGCTCGAGCTCAGTGAGGTTGGATGGAGAGCATTTGTGAACAGCAGTTTTCAGTTCTTTCCACAGATTCTCGATTGGATTCAGGTCTGGACTTTGACTTGGCCATTCTAACACCTGGATATGTTTATTTTTGAACCATTCCATTGTAGATTTTGCTTTATGTTTTGGATCATTGTCTTGTTGGAAGACAAATCTCCGTCCCAGTCTCTGGTCTTTTGCAGACTCCATCAGGTTTTCTTCCAGAATGGTCCTGTATTTGGCTCCATCCATCTTCCCATCAATTTTAACCATCTTCTCTGTCCCTGCTGAAGAAAAGCAGGCCCAAACCATGATGCTGCCACCACCATGTTTGACAGTGGGGATGGTGTGTTCAGCTGTGTTGCTTTTACGCCAAACATAACGTTTTGCATTGTTGCCAAAAAGTTCAATTTTGGTTTCATCTGACCAGAGCACCTTCTTCCACATGTTTGGTGTGTCTCCCAGGTGGCTTGTGGCAAACTTTAAACAACACTTTTTATGGATATCTTTAAGAAATGGCTTTCTTCTTGCCACTCTTCCATAAAGGCCAGATTTGTGCAATATACGACTGATTGTTGTCCTATGGACAGAGTCTCCCACCTCAGCTGTAGATCTCTGCAGTTCATCAAGAGTGATCATGGGCCTCTTGGCTGCATCTCTGATCAGTCTTCTCCTTGTATGAGCTGAAAGTTTAGAGGGATGGCCAGGTCTTGGTAGATTTGCAGTGGTCTGATACTACTTCCATTTCAATATTATCGCTTGCACAGTGCTCCTTGGGATGTTTAAAGCTTGGGAAATCTTTTTGTATCCAAATCCGGCTTTAAACTTCTTCACAACAGTATCTCGGACCTGCCTGGTGTGTTCCTTGTTCTTCATGATGCTCTCTGCGCTTTTAACAGACCTCTGAGACTATCACAGTGCAGGTGCATTTATACGGAGACTTGATTACACACAGGTGGATTGTATTTATCATCATTAGTCATTTAGGTCAACATTGGATCATTCAGAGATCCTCACTGAACTTCTGGAGAGAGTTTGCTGCACTGAAAGTAAAGGGGCTGAATAATTTTGAACGCCCAATTTTTCAGTTTTTGATTTGTTAAAAAAGTTTGAAATATCCAATAAATGTCGTTCCACTTCATGATTGTGTCCCACTTGTTGTTGATTCTTCACAAAAAAATACAGTTTTCTATCTTTATGTTTGAAGCCTGAAATGTGGCAAAAGGTCGCAAAGTTCAAGGGGGCCGAATACTTTCGCAAGGCACTGTACCTCTTTTCTGCTTTGTGCTCACATTCCAGATGTTGTTCAATTAAATGAAAACCCTTGTAAAAAAAAAGAAGGTTTTGTGTGTTTTATTTACTCCTTTTTTCGATCTTGTCTCATCGCCTCAACTCCCCAATGGGCCTGGGAGGCGAAGGTCGAGTCATGCGTCCTCCATAACATGACCCGCCAAACCGCACTTCTTAACCCCCGCCCGCTTAACACGGAAGCCAGCTGGACAGTGTCGGAGGAAACACTGTTCAACTGACGACCAAGGTCAGCCTGTAGGTGCCCGGCCCACCACAAGGAGTCGCTAGAGTGCAATGAGCTAAGTAAAGCACCCCTGGCCAAACCCTCCCCTAACCAGGACGACGCTGGGCCAATTGTGTCCCGCCCAATGGGACTCCCGATCACGGCCGGTTGTGATACAGCCAGGGATCAAACTTGGGTCTGTAATAATGCCTCAGACCCCTGGCCTTGGACCCCTGCACTACTTGGGTGGCCCAAATTGTCTGTTTTTGTCCGAATTATTACATGATTTAAAGCGATTGCAAATATTGTACATTTAAACATAATCAGAGTCCTACATTTTTTAAATGTATTTGTTATGCTAATTTGTGAATATAAATGTCTGTGCATATGATGTGGCTGGTTCACTGGCTGCTCCTTTTCCTCTACTTCCTCTTCACCTGGAGAGGGCCGAGCACAGTCGGGTAGAGAAGCAGTCTTTCTTCTTCCACTTCTTCTTCTTTTTTTTCCCGTATTCTTCTTCTCCTCCTCCTCCTGGTCTTCTCCTTCACCTGCTCTGCAGGAACCCCACAAAGGGTTCTATTTGGAACTCGAAAGGGTTCTATCTGGAACCTAAAATGGTTTTCCTATGGGGACAGTTGAAGAACCCTTTTGGAAGCCTTTTTTCTAAGAGTGTATGAAGATAGTCGGTATGAAGACAGTCGGTATGAAGACAGTCGGTATGAAGACAGTCGGTATGAAGATAGTCGGTATGAAGATAGTAGCTATTAAGACAGTTGGTATGAAGATAGTAGCTATTAAGACAGTTGGTATGAAGATAGTTGAGAACAATTTGACAAAGACTTGAATCCAAGTTTAGAATATTTACCATAACTAACACAGGCCTTGAGCATAGCTCTAACGTGTAACCCACAAGGGTATTAAACACACATACAGTAGGAAACATACAGACTATATGGTTTTATAAACTAGGTGGATCGAGCCCTGAATGCTGATTGGCTGAAAGCCGTGGGATATTACGTTGTATACCACAGGTTTATTTGTACTGTTCTAATTACGTTGGTAACCAGTTTATAATAGCAATAAGGCACCTCAGTGGTTTGTGCTATATGGATAATATACCACGGCTAAGGGCTGTATCCAGGCACTCCGCGTTGCGTCGAGATTAACAGCCCTTGGCCGTGGTATATTGGCCATATACCACACCCCTTCGTGCCTTATTGCTCTTATAAAACTGGTTAACGTAATTAGAACAGTAAAAATAAACCTGTGGTACACAATGCACTTATATTCTTTCTTGAGCACAAAATTAAAAGGCAACGAGTCATCTAATAGTGAAATGGTTATTTAAGCAAAAATGCCCGAGGGGGTCTGGAATACGGCCAATATATATAAAACAAATCACAATATATTTTAAGCTTAAAAAGCTCCAACAAAAATCTTCTTCCAGCAGACGACAGGTTCTTCTAGCGAGCTCATACTGTAGATCATTTTATTATTTTATACCCTCCATTTTCCTTTCTGCTAACTCATTGTGGTTAACACCTACTCTAACGACACATCTAGTGGTGAACATCGAATGCTGTCCTCGTTAAAAAAAGGGTGCTTTTTCAGCCTCCTTAGGCCCCACTTTTCACCTAAGCAGGACTTCCATCCGCTTCACCCCTAACCGTTCTAACTGGGGGATTTCCAGATCAAGCTAACATCCTTAATGTACCTTATTATAAACCTTAACTTTTAAACATTCCATTCTTTAACATTATTCTTCCTTAGACCACTCAATTACAATCTTACTCCAACTCAATGTATCACTCCCATTACATATTTAAGTTCCACCAATTTAAACATGTCATCGTTATAACAGTTCAACATTATAACCTTCTAAGCTTTAACGAACCTAGTCTATATGCATCGTACCTTAAAGAAAACAACATTATAACCTTCTAAGCTTTAACGAACCTAGTCTATATGCATCGTACCTTAAAGCAAACAACATTATAACCTTCTAAGCTTTAACGAACCTAGTCTATATGCATCGTACCTTAAAGCAAACAACATTATAACCTTCTAAGCTTTAACGAACCAAGTCTATATGCATCGTACCTTAAAGCAAACAACATTTTAACCTTCTAAGCTTTAACGAACCTAGTCTATATGCATCGTACCTTAAAGCAAACAACATTATAACCTTCTAAGCTTTAACGAACCTAGTCTATATGCATCGTACCTTAAAGCAAACAACATTATAACCTTCTAAGCTTTAACGAACCAAGTCTATATGCATCGTACCTTAAAGCAAACAACATTTTAACCTTCTAAGCTTTAACGAACCTAGTCTATATGCATCGTACCTTAAAGCAAACAACATTATAACCTTCTAAGCTTTAACGAACCAAGTCTATATGCATCGTACCTTAAAGCAAACAACATTATAACCTTCTAAGCTTTAACGAACCAAGTCTATATGCATCGTACCTTAAAGCAAACAACATTATAACCTTCTAAGCTTTAACGAACCAAGTCTATATGCATCGTACCTTAAAGCAAACAACATTATAACCTTCTAAGCTTTAACGAACCAAGTCTATATGCATCGTACCTTAAAGCAAACAACATTATAACCTTCTAAGCTTTAACGAACCTAGTCTATATGCATCGTACCTTAAAGCAAACAACATTTTAACCTTCTAAGCTTTAACGAACCTAGTCTATATGCATCGTACCTTAAAGCAAACAACATTTTAACATTGTTAACCATTAACTGCATTCCTCTATTCACCTGTTAATAATATCTTTCGCCATACATTTCCCCCAATGCTTTCAAACTTTAACATTTAACATATTTCACCTAATCATTATTTATGTCAATTATTTAACCTAATCATTATTTATGTAAATTATTTAACCTAATCATTATTTATGTCAATTATTTAACCTAATCATTATTTATGTAAATTCCAGTCCCAATTTATTTATGTAACTTATTTTTATATTTTTTCAATGTCAATTGTCTCTCAACATTCATTCCTTGTGCTCCATGTGTGTGTGTGTGTGTGTGTGTGTGTGTGTGTGTGTGTGTGTGTGTGTGTGTGTGTGTGTGTGTGTGTGTGTGTGTGTGTTTGTGTGTGTGTGTGTTTGTGTGTGTGTGTGTGTGTGAAAGTGGAGCTTCATCGTGTGTGTGCGTGGGTATATGCAAATGTGTCTCTAAAATGTCACAGAGAACTGGACCTTAGCCCACTGCTCTTGACAGCCTTATTGCTTAATTATAAAATGGGTGATTCGAGCCCTGAATGCTGAGTGGCTGACAGACGTGGTATATCACACCGTATAGCACAGGTATGACAAAACAAGTATTTGTACTGCTCTAATTACGTTGGTAACCAGTTTATAACAGCAATAAGGCACCTTGTGGGTTTGTAGTATATGGCCAATATACCACGGCTAAGGGCTGTATCCAGGCACTCCACGTTGCGTCGTGACTAAGAACAGCCCTTAGCCGTGGTATATTGGCCATATACCACACCCCCTCTGGTCTTTTTGCTTAGATAACCCTTCATTTCACTATTGGATGACTCCTTGCTTTTTCATTTTGTGCTCAAGACAGAATTTAAGTGCTTCGCTTCTGTTAAATGACAGGTTCCAGATTTGATTGCTTAAGTGTAGAACATGCTACTGTTTAAATGATGAAAAGTTTTGTTTTTAGAATTATTTTCTGCTTTTCCCTTCTATTCAGTCTATTCAATTTGTATTAAAACTCTCTGTGGAAAATTGCAGTAATAAGCAGTCGCAGTAATACATGTGAATCTGTTGTAGAGGTGTTTTCTCCATGTATGTGTTCAGCAAGCCATTGTTGTTTGTTCACCTTTCCATTCAATACTTTATGTTTTACTTAAAAAATAAATAAATATGGAGATACGGCCTGTCTTTTAACCAACATGCATATACACAAAATTAGCATATGGTACACAATGTTGGTCTAACTTGGACATTAGCTAACAAAAATCCCTTTCTCAGACAGATTAAATCGCTGACTACTCAGAAAGACACTTCTGAACAATAAGCACTTTAACCTGTGTGGATCTGACATTCTTAGGCAGAGATATTGGAACCAAGGTGACAAGAGTAGACACTCTATGGTAGATTGGGCCCATTCATTACCCAGATCATTGTTTCAAAAGATTGATGATTGCGGACCTCGAATTGCCCAAAAGAGGGTGCCATTTCGCCATTAATTAATTTATTGCTCCAACAGTCTCTCTCTCTCGCTCTCCCTGTCTCTCTCTCTCTCTCTCTCTCTCTCTCTCTCTCTCTCTCTCTCTCTCTCTCTGTCTCTCTCTCTCTCTCTCTCTCTCTCTCTCTCTCTCTCTCCTCGCTCTCCCTCTCTCTCTCGCTCCCTCGCTCTCTCGCTCTCTCGCTCTCCCTGTCTCTCTCTCTCTCTCTCTCTCTCTCTCTCTCTCTCTCTCTCTCTCTCTCTCACTCGCTCTCCCTCTCTCTCTCGCTCCCTCGCTCTCTCGCTCTCTCTGTCTCTCGCAATGAAAGGTTATAACACGAAAGCTTAACATCAGTATTCTAAACACTCATCCTTAAGTCAGGATTTTGTGTTAAACGCTCTCCAACAAAGCTTTCTTAGTGTCCAACAAGCTTTCTCTGCCCTTAACCTTGTTCTGAACACCTACAAAACAAAGGTCATGTGGATTGGGAAGAAGAATGCTCCTCTCCCCACTGGTGTGATTACTACCTCTGAGGGTTTAGAGCTTGAGGTAGTCACCTCATACAAGTACTTGGGAGTATGGCTAGATGGTACACTGTCCTTCTCTCAGCACATATCAAAGCTGCAGGCTAAAGTTAAAGCTAGACTTGGTTTCCTCTATCGTAATAGCTCCTCTTTCACCCCAGCTGCCAAACTAACCCTGATTCAGATGACCATCCTACCCATGCTAGATTACGGAGACATAATTTATAGATCGTCAGGTAAGGGTGCCCTTGAGCGGCTTGATGTGTCTTTACCATTCGACCATCAGATTTGCCACCAATGCTCCTTAGTAGGACCCATCACTGCACTCTATACTCCTCTGTAAACTGGTCATCTCTGTATACCCATCGCAAGACCCACTGGTTGATGCTTATTTATAAAACCCTCTTAGGCCTCCCTCCCCCCTAACTGAGATATCTACTGCAGCCCTCATCCTCCACATACAACACCTGTTCTGCCAGTCACATTCTATTAAAGGTCCCCAATGCACACGCATCCTTGGGTCACTCCTCTTTTCAGTTCGCTGCAGCTAGCGACTGGAACGAGCTGCAACAAACACTCAAACTGGACTGTTTTATCTCCATCTCTTCATTCAATGACTCAATCATGGACACTCTTACTGACTGTTGTGGCTGCTTTGTGTGATGTATTGTTGTCTCCACCTTCTTGCCCTTTGTGCTGTTGTCTTGTGTCCAACAATGTTTGTACCATGTTTTGTGTTGCTACCATGTTGTTGTCATGTTGTGTTGCTACCATGTTGTTGTCATGTTGTGTTGCTACCATGTTGTTGTCATGTTGTGTTGCTACCATGTTGTTGTCATGTTGTGTTGCTACCATGTTGTTGTCATGTTGTGTTGCTACCATGCCGTGTTTCCATGTGTTGCTGCCATGTTACAGTGGGCTCCAAAATTACTGGCACCCCTGACTGGCAATGCACAAACAATACTTAAAAAAATATAAACAATATAATTATGGAGATAAACTCAAAATACCAACATGTGACAAATAGTGTACTTTATTCATGTTTCAATGGAACCAACCAAAATCATTCAATTATTTAATTTAATTATTTAATTATTTAATACAACCAAAATCAAGGTTTCATAATTATTGGCACTCCTCATTTAGTACTTTGTGCCACCACCTCTGGTAAGGATAACATCATGGTCTTTTCCTGTAATGTTTGACAAGGTTAAGGAACACATTTGGAGGGATTTTGGACCATTCCTCTATGCAGATCCTTTACAAGATCCTTCACATTCTTGGGTTTGCACTTATCAACTGCCCCTCTTCCACTCAGCCCACAGGTTTTCGATTGGATTGAGGTCCAGCGACTGAGATGGCCATGGCAGAACATTGATTTTGTTGTCACAGAACCATTTCTGTGTGGATCTTGTGGTATGTTTCGGGTCATTGTCTTGTTGGAAAGTCCACCTACGGCCAAGTCCCAGCCTTCTGGTAGAGGCAACCAGATTGTCAGCCAAAATTGCCTGATACTTGGTAGAATTCATTATGCCATCAATCTTAACCAGTGCCCCTGGAGCTCTGGAATTAAAACAGCTCCAAAACATCACTGACCCCCCTCCATATTTCACTGTGGGTATGAGGTGCATCTCCTTGTATGCATCTCTGTTTCACCGTGGGTATGAGGTGCCTCTCCTTGTATGTATCTCTGTTTCACCGTGGGTATGAGGTGCCTCTCCTTGTATGCATCTCTGTTTCACCGTGGGTATGAGGTGCCTCTCCTTGTATGTATCTCTGTTTCACCGTGGGTATGAGGTGCCTCTCCTTGTATGTATCTCTGTTTCACCGTGGGTATGAGGTGCCTCTCCTTGTATGTATCTCTGTTTCACCGTGGGTATGAGGTGCCTCTCCTTGTATGTATCTCTGTTTCACCGTGGGTATGAGGTGCCTCTCCTTGTATGCATCTCTGATTCACCGTGGGTATGAGGTGCCTCTCCTTGTATGCATCTCTGATTCGACGGCAAACATGCCGATGCTGTATCTAACCAAAACGTTCAATTTTGGTCTCAACTGACCAGAGCACCTTCTTCCAGTCATAATTTAAATGAGGTTTGGCAAACTCCAAGCGCTTGCGTCTGTCTTGGGGTCAGAAAAGGCTTCCTTCTGGCAACCCTTCCAATGAGCCTGTGGATGTGGCGTCTGACGGTGCTTTTTGAAACCTGGTGACCCCAAGATGCCACCAAGGCCTGCAATTCTTTCACAGTGATTATTGGGGATTTTGTTGCTTCTCTCACCATCCTCCTCCTCATCCCGGGGGGGGGGGGGGGATGTATATATTTGCGTCCTCTACCCGTGAGGTTTTCAACTGTTCCATATCTTTTGAATTTTCTAATAATTGCCTTGACAGTGCTCAGTGGTATATTCAATCATTTGTGGATCTTGTAGCCATTACCAGATTTATGAAGGTCTGCGACCATCTGTCTCTTTTGAACTGCCAGTTCTGTTGTTTTCTTCATGGTGTTGGATGACAGTGGGATATTGCATGTGTGTTACCTCATTTTTATACCCTAGTGAAACAGGAAGTGATGTAATGGCTCAATATAGTTCCTTAACACATAGATAAACTTAAATAAGTGGAATTTAATTTCTGGTTTAATTTTGGTTGGATGTTATTTACAATAACGTTTAAGGGTGCCAATAATTGTGAAACCTTGATTTGGAGGACATTGATTTTTGGTTGGTTCCATTGAAACATGAATAAAGTACAGTATTTCTCACATGTTGGTATTTTGAGTTTCTCTATAATTATATTGTTTATATTTTTTTAAGTATTGTTTGTGCATTGCCAGTCAGGGCAATTATCGTACCATGATATGCCTCTCAGACAGACATACAGTAGTTCACAGGTAATCTGTACTGTACTGTACAATATGCACTGAGTGTACAAAACATTCAGAACACTAAGAGCACCTACCTACCTAATATTGAGTTGCACATTAAGAACACCTACCTAATATTGAGTTGCACATGAAGAACACTAAGAGCACCTACCTTCCTAATATTGAGTTGCACATTATTAAGAACACCTACCTAATATTGAGTTGCACATTAAGAACACCTACCTAATATTGAGTTGCACATTAAGAACACCTACCTAATATTGAGTTGCACATGAAGAACACTAAGAGCACCTACCTTCCTAATATTGAGTTGCACATTATTAAGAACACCTACCTAATATTGAGTTGCACATTAAGAACACCTACCTAATATTGAGTTGCACATTAAGAATACCTACCTAATATTGAGTTGCACATTAAGAATACCTACCTAATATTGAGTTGCACATTAAGAACACCTACCTAATATTGAGTTGCACCCCTCCCACACACGGGAAACTGTTGAGTGTGAAAAAAACCCCAGCAGCATTGCAGTTCTGGACACAAACTGGTGCACCTAGCACCTGCTACCATACTCCGTTTAAAGGCATCTAAATCTTTTGCCTTGCCCATTCACCCTCTGAATGGCACACATACACAATCCATGTCTCAATTGTCTCAAGGTTTAAAAATTCTTAAACCTGTCTCCTTCCCTTCATCTACACTGATTGAAGTGGATTTAACAAGTGACATCGATAAGAGATCCCAGCTTACACCTGGTCAGTCTATGTCATGGAAAGAGCAGGGGTTATTGTGTATACTCAGTGTATATTCCCACAGTACACATGGTTGTCATTGTACACTGAGTGTACAAAATATTATGAACACCTGCTCTTTTGCATGACATAGACTGACCAGGTGAATCCATGACATAGACTGACCAGGTGAATCCATGACATAGACTGACCAGGTGAATCCATGACATAGACTGACTAGGTGAATCCATGACATAGACTGACCAGGTGAATCCAGGTCAGGTTAATATACATCTGATTGATGTAATAATGCATGTCTTTTAAACCCACAAAAACAAAAAATCAATTTTCATCAATTTTACAATTTCACAGTATTGTTCCAACTTCATAGTGTGTAAATATATTTATACAACGGGTGGGTCTAATCTTGAATGCTGATTGGTTAAAACCGCATTTCAGACGCTGTCTATTCCACAAGTTACCACTGGCTAAATCAATGACGTTAAAATGCCTATTTACTCTGTTCCATCTGACTGCACAATCCACTTTCTCATCAGCCCAGCCAGGCAATTTATATACTTGATCTCCACTATAAAAACCATCTAGACATTATCTCACATTTCTTTTACACTAACTTTAGTTTTCAACAGTGGAGATTTGAATAAACCTTGCTGTCTGTCTCTCTGATATTTACAATGTTGTTTCAATATTCAAATTCGATCTCCAGCTGCCCCATAGTGTCGGGAGCCGGAACTAGACAGACAGGCAGGCAACGTTTCTCAGCCAGTCGAAATCATGAATCAGCTGGCAAGAAAAGTGGTCGTGAAATAAAGGCCTGTTGCTTGTTGTTGTATGGCGTAATGGTGCCCTCTTTTGGGCAATTTGAGGTCCACCCTCATTCTTTTGAAACAATGATCTGGGTCGTGATTGGCCTAAATCCAGTGGTGGAAAAAGGACAACATTTTCGTACTTGAGTAAAAGTACAGATACCTTAATAGAAAATAACTAAAGTAAAAGTGAAAGTCATCCAGTAAAATCCAACTTGAGTAAAAGTCTAAAAGTATTTGATTTTAAATGTACTTAAATATCAAAAGTAAATGTTATTGCACACTCCAACACCAAAACATAATTTACAAACGAAGCATGTGTTTAGTGAGTCCACCAGATCAGAGGCAGTAGGGATGACCAGGAATGTTCTCTGTTTAGTGAGTCCACCAGATCAGAGGCAGTAGGGATGACCAGAGATGTTCTCTGTTTAGTGAGTCCACCAGATCAAAGGCAGTAGGGATGACCAGGAATGTTCTCTGTTTAGTGAGTCCACCAGATCAGAGGCAGTAGGGATGAGCAGGGATGTTCTCTGTTTAGTGAGTCCACCAGATCAAAGGCAGTAGGGATGACCAGGAATGTTCTCTGTTTAGTGAGTCCACCAGATCAGAGGCAGTAGGGATGAGCAGGGATGTTCTCTGTGTAGTGAGTCCTCCAGATCAGAGGCAGTAGGGATGAGCAGGGATGTTTTCTGTTTAGTGAGTCCACCAGATCAGAGGCAGTAGGGATGAGCAGGGATGTTCTCTTGATAAGTGTGTGAATTGCACCATTTTCCTGTCTTTCTAAAAATTCAAAATATATTGAGTACTTTTTTTTTTAGGAATGTATTGAAGTAAAAGTAAAAATTGTCAAAAATATAAATAGTAAAGTACAGATACCCCAAAAAACTACTTAAGTAGTACTTTTAAGTATTTTTTACTTGAGTACTTTACACCACTGCCTAAATCACTAGAGCAACTACTACTGTCCCGTTGGTCCCATTATATCTCTGGCCAAGAATGTCGGATCCTCACACTGATCTAAACTGTCTGAGAAAGAGGTTTTTGTTAGCTAATGGCCAAGTTAGACCAAAATGATGGAAAATATGCTTATTTTGTGTATATGCATGTTGGTTAAAAGACAGGCCATATCTACGAAAAGAAAAAAAAAGAAAACCATAAAATATTGAAGGGAAAGGTGAGCAAACAACAATGGAACATTTAGAACGCTGCCAGCCGGTATGGCAATGGAACATTTAGAACGCTGCCAGCCGGTATGGCAATGGAACATTTAGAACGTTGCCAGCCGGTATGGCAATGGAACATTTAGAACGTTGCCAGCCGGTATGGCAATGGAACATTTAGAACGCTGCCAGCCGGTATGGCAATGGAACATTTAGAACGCTGCCAGCCGGTATGGCAATGGAACATTTAGAACGCTGCCAGCCGGTATGGCAATGGAACATTTAGAACGTTGCCAGCCGGTATGGCAATGGAACATTTAGAACGCTGCCAGCCGGTATGGCAATGGAACATTTAGAACGTTGCCAGCCGGTATGGCAATGGAACATTTAGAACGTTGCCAGCCGGTATGGCAATGGAACATTTAGAACGCTGCCAGCCGGTATGGCAATGGAACATTTAGAACGCTGCCAGCCGGTATGGCAATGGAACATTTAGAACGCTGCCAGCCGGTATGGCAATGGAACATTTAGAACGTTGCCAGCCGGTATGGCAATGGAACATTTAGAACGTTGCCAGCCGGTATGGCAATGGAACATTTAGAACGCTGCCAGCCGGTATGGCAATGGAACATTTAGAACGCTGCCAGCCGGTATGGCAATGGAACATTTAGAACGCTGCCAGCCGGTATGGCAATGGAACATTTAGAACGTTGCCAGCCGGTATGGCAATGGAACATTTAGAACGCTGCCAGCCGGTATGGCAATGGAACATTTAGAACGTTGCCAGCCGGTATGGCAATGGAACATTTAGAACGTTGCCAGCCGGTATGGCAATGGAACATTTAGAACGCTGCCAGCCGGTATGGCAATGGAACATTTAGAACGCTGCCAGCCGGTATGGCAATGGAACATTTAGAACGCTGCCAGCCGGTATGGCAATGGAACATTTAGAACGTTGCCAGCCGGTATGGCAATGGAACATTTAGAACGCTGCCAGCCGGTATGGCAATGGAACATTTAGAACGCTGCCAGCCGGTATGGCAATGGAACATTTAGAACGTTGCCAGCCGGTATGGCAATGGAACATTTAGAACGTTGCCAGCCGGTATGGCAATGGAACATTTAGAACGCTGCCAGCCGGTATGGCAATGGAACATTTAGAACGTTGCCAGCCGGTATGGCAATGGAACATTTAGAACGTTGCCAGCCGGTATGGCAATGGAACATTTAGAATGTTGCCAGCCGGTATGGCAATGGAACATTTAGAACGTTGCCAGCCGGTATGGCAATGGAACATTTAGAACGTTGCCAGCCGGTATGGCAATGGAACATTTAGAACGTTGCCAGCCGGTATGGCAATGGAACATTTAGAACGCTGCCAGCCGGTATGGCAATGGAACATTTAGAACGCTGCCAGCCGGTATGGCAATGGAACATTTAGAACGAACGACTGGGTTGCCATAGATACAGAACATAAAGACTGAACGACTGGGTCGCCATAGATACAGAACATAAAGACTGAACGACTGGGCCGCTCCCATAGATACAGAACAAAAAGACTGAATGACTGGGTCGCGTCCATAGATACAGAACAAACAGACTGAATGACTGGGTCGTGTCCATAGATACAGAACAAAAAGACTGAACGACTGGGTCACGTCCATAAAGACTGAACGACTGGGTCGGGTCCATAGACACAGAACAAAAAGACTGAACGACTGGGTCACGTCCATAGATACAGAACAAAAAGACTGAACGACTGGGTCGGGTCCATAGATACAGAACAAAAAGACTGAACGACTGGGTCGCGTCCCATAGATACAGAACAAAAAGACTGAACGACTGGGTCACGTCCATAGATACAGAACAAAAAGACTGAACGACTGGGTCGGGTCCATAGATACAGAACAAAAAGACTGAACGACTGGATCACGTCCATAGATACAGAACAAACAGACTGAATGACTGGGCCGCTCCCATAGATACAGAACAAAAAGACTGAACGACTGGGTCGCCATAGATACAGAACAAACAGACTGAATGACTGGGTCGCGTCCATAGATACAGAACAAAAAAACTGAATGACTGGGTCGCGTCCATAGATGCAGAACTAAAAGACTGAATGACTGGGCCGCTCCCATAGATACAGAACAAAAAGACTGAATGACTGGGCCGCTCCCATAGATACAGAACTAAAAGACTGAACGACTGGGTCGCGTCCATAGATACAGAACAAAAAGACTGAATGACTGGGTCGTGTCCATAGATACAGAACGACTGGGTCGCGTCCATAGATACAGAACGACTGGGTCGGGTCCATAGATACAGAACAAACAGACTGAATGACTGGGTCGGGTCCATAGATACAGAACAAAAAGACTGAATGACTGGGTCATGTCCATAGATACAGAACGACTGGGTCGGGTCCATAGATGCAGAACAAACAGACTGAATGACTGGGTCACGTCCATAGATACAGAACAAAAAGACTGAATGACTGGGCCGCTCCCATAGATACAGAACAAAAAGACTGAATGACTGGGTCGCGTCCATAGATACAGAACAAAAAGACTGAATGACTGGGTCGTGTCCATAGATACAGAACAAAAAGACTGAATGACTGGGTCGTGTCCATAGATACAGAACAAAAAGACTGAACGACTGGGTCGGGTCCATAGATACAGAACGACTGGGTCGGGTCCATAGATACAGAACAAAAAGACTGAACGACTGGGTCACGTCCATAGATACAGAACAAAAAGACTGAATGACTGGGCCGCTCCCATAGATACAGAACAATAAGACTGAATGACTGGGTCGCGTCCATAGATACAGAACAAAAAGACTGAATGACTGGGCCGCTCCCATAGATACAGAACAATAAGACTGAATGACTGGGCCGCTCCCATAGATACAGAACTAAAAGACTGAATGACTGGGTCGTGTCCATAGATACAGAACAAAAAGACTGAATGACTGGGTCGCGTCCATAGATACAGAACAAAAAGACTGAATGACTGGGCCGCTCCCATAGATACAGAACAATAAGACTGAATGACTGGGCCGCTCCCATAGATACAGAACTAAAAGACTGAATGACTGGGCCGCTCCCATAGATACAGAACAATAAGACTGAATGACTGGGTCGCGTCCATAGATACAGAACAAAAAGACTGAATGACTGGGCCGCTCCCATAGATACAGAACAATAAGACTGAATGACTGGGCCGCTCCCATAGATACAGAACTAAAAGACTGAATGACTGGGTCGCGTCCATAGATACAGAACAAAAAGACTGAATGACTGGGCCGCTCCCATAGATACAGAACAATAAGACTGAACGACTGGGTCGCGTCCATAGATACAGAACGACTGGGTCGCGTCCATAGATACAGAACAAAAAGACTGAATGACTGGGTCGGGTCCATAGATACAGAACAAAAAGACTGAACGACTGGGTCGCGTCCATAGATACAGAACAAAAAGACTGAGAGACTGGTTCAACCAACAGCCGAACCGATAGAACAAATGACCAGCCGGCTTGGGTAGCAACCCTAGATTTGTGTCAGGACTATATCTTGTGGAAGGATGAAATAGTAAGAATAAATGAATCTAAATAATGTTTTTAATGAAAATATGTCAACCATTATTTGAATATGTTGGTAACCTGTTTTATAAAAGGGATAATGCCCTCAAAGCTGGTGTTTGGAGGATATATTGACACGGTTTGCTGGCCCTCAACAAACCCCACAGTTTGCTGTGCCAATAGATCCTCCAAACACCGGCTTTGTTGGCATTATCACTTAAATAAAACACAGAAAAATCACGTTTTTGATGCACCAGGCCTTTAAGTGATGTTTTTGTGTTGTGCCAGCCATCAGTTGAGACACAACATGCTCTTGAGTACTGCTATGTGGGTGTCATGTTTTGGGAATAATACATTGGAATAAAATGGACATTTTTACTTTCAAATGGTACCATAAAGATGGTTGAATGATCACACACATCAGGGAAAGTTGACTTGAATTGGGAATATATACCATTTAAAGCTGCAATATGTAAGACTCTGGCCGACCTGACCAAATTCACATAGAAATTTGTGTTATAGATCAGTCATTCTCATTGAACGCAAATCTAAGAAGCGGTAGATCTGTTTTATGTGCGCTCTACGTGTGCTATTTCTATGCTTCCCATTCTTACTTTCCCATTCTTTTACTTTCAATTGTGTACACCAGCTTCAAACATCTGAAAATACAATATTTTTATAGAAAATATAGTTCATAGCAGTTTAGATGGTACAATGATTCTCTACACCAAACTTTGCTTGTTGTGTCACATAAACTGAAATTAGGAAAACTATTAGAAGTTTAGCAACCAGGAAACGGCAGAGCGATTTCTACATAGTGCATCTTTAATTTGACGTTTAACGGTGGGTGGAGCAGCGGTCATCTTTGTGGTACTAATTAGAAGTTCAAATGTATTTTCAATTTCAATTATCAATGGTGTACCGGCTGCATTGCAGTGGTCTGAAGGGATAGGTCCATTCTAGGAATTATATTTCTATGACTGAAATGACACCCACCCTGTATTGAAGAGCATGTTGTGTCTCAACCGACGGTGGGCATAACACAGAAACCCATGTGAAATAGGGTCTAAGCTACAACATATGCAAATATATTTTTTAGATAATTGACGTTAAAGGTAAAACATAAAATCAAGAAATTATTAAATTGTTTAACAACCCTGTTGGTAAGCTTCTAAATGACATCAAACCTAAATATTTTCCAGTGATGAAGCCAATAAATGGCGTAGTGGTTAGAGAGTTGGACTAGTAACCGGAAGGTTGCAAGTTCAAACCCCCGAGCTGACAAGGTACAAATCTGTCGTTCTGCCCTTGAACAAGGCAGTTAACCCACTGTTCCTAGGCCGTCATTGAAAATAAGAATTTGTTCTTAACTGACTTGTCTGGTCAAATAAAGGTAAAAAAAAAAAAAAATGGGTTTGGAACTCAGGTCTGAAAAATATCTTTCTGACCACTTGGGCAAATATGTACAGTATGGAATGTTTCCCATGACTATATACAGACCCAAGTAATATACATGTAAGTATGTGCAGGCCCTGCAGTAGATTCACGTCCTGTCCAATGTACTTGTACATTCAAGCTGCCTCATGTCACAGAAGTAGTCTTGTTGGCTGTTCTGGCTTGGATAAGTCTCGTGTCAAGTGAGAGGTAAATACCTATATATACTCTACATAGCAAGGTAAGGTTACAGTATGGACAGGTGAGATACAGGTGTATCAACGTCAACAATTGGGTAATATTTTGTTGAGGCGTTGATCAATGAGCTTACAACCTGTCAAAAGACAGCCACAAGTTTGTTGAATTCGTAATGTGTTATCATGCTGTCAACCAAAATAAAAGCACAATTCTGTCTGAATTTTGGTATAGTCGTCACCTAAAATGTGTTACCACTGCGCTTTCAGCCATTAAAAAAAACAAAAACACAACGAAGTTCAAATGGGAATACAATGCCAGATATTTGGTTTATTTATACAACAATGTAATGTGTTCTCACTTTGCTTTATCTTAAAAGCAGAACCAAAATAACTAGATTACAGTTGAGATTACATTTAAAAAGTACATGGTGCAAGTGATCAACACCGTTGGAGATTCTGCAGAGATTATTACAGTAATAGTGAAGATCTCCACCGATCTGCGACCTTTGTAAGCTATCTTGAACATGCATGCTTTGATTATAATAAGACATTTAAAGCTACAGTAACCTCAAAATATGGCCATGGATGTGTACATTAGTTTGTAAAATAACCTTCACTTTAGGATATTTACTGTATTACAAAAGTCATATTGAATACTGTTTGGTTGAAAACGTAACCAAATATCCACATTTGAAGGAGATGATCTTCTTCTTGGATAGTTTAATCTGTGCCACTTACTAAGGGATGGATTCAATAACATCCGCATAGTGGTTGTTGTATGGAGGTGTCGGAGGTGGAACTGCGTTAGAGCTGTCAAATCCACAAGTGGCTCGTTGCCTTACTTTATCATAGACACTGCATGCAATGAAACCACACCCTGACTATAAACCGACAAATCCAACACAGCCTCATTACAATTTCCAAAAACTTTCGACTGATAGGCTATAAATCCGCTCCTCCAAATGAACATTTAAACATGCATTAGCCTAACATATGTTTGTCTCAAAGATTCATCCATGCAAGTCTAAGTACACAGGGCCGGTACAGTGACACTGCGAACGGCTCACTGGTTTGACATCAACAGTTTGACACTTGAGAGTTATTTCTAACATTGATACAGACTACACTTAATACTTCAAAGGAAGGGAGTCGTTTGTGACACACAAAAAGCAGCCACTCACCTACAGTACGTATCAGCTCATACTGTAGATACAGCTCCAACACCGTCAAAACATCTGCTGTGAGGATGTCGGCCAACGATGGTTAACGCTCGATCTGATTGAATCTGGGCATTCGTTTGGTTTTAATTCCAGTTTGGGTTCACGCCCTCCATCTCAACCAAAAAAATCTAAGTTAAAGAATAGGACTAAATCAAACACATTTTTAATAAAGTAGTATTCATTTAACTTAGATTTTTGGTTGAGATGGAGACGTGAATCCAATATATTCCTCATGAAACTTTTAAATTAAATTAGAAAAAAAGGGTTCCAAAAGGGTTCTGCTGCTGTTCCCATAGGAGAACCCGTTTTGGTTCCAGGTAGAACTCTTCAGGAAAGGGTTCCAAAAGGGTTCTGCTGCTGTTCCCATAGGAGAACCCTTTTTGGTTTCTGGTAGAACCCGTTTTGGTTCCAGGTAGAACTCTTCAGGAAAGGGTTCTACATTGGAACCCAAAAGGGTTCCACCTGGAACTTTGCAAATACTATATAGGCCTAAATAGTCTCATTGATGATGTATGACTTATAAAGTATCGTTCTACAGTGTTTCATTTGCTCTGTTAAACCTACCCTTTGAAATGACTTCCATAGCAACAGTGAATGTATTTTGTTTTTAATTGGAGATCTCTATATCATTCTCACCAGGGGAGCAACTTTCGGGACATGTCCCCCCCCCCCCCCCCCCCATGTTCTGAAATTGCATTTTTGTCCTGGCCAATTTTATAATTGGAATGTGATACAAAACAAGGCAACGGTTTGCTTTAGGACCATGCGGACGCCTCCAAGCGGTCAGGTAGGCTGTTTGGAGTGTTTATCTGGATTTTAAAAAATAAAAATAAAATAATAATAATTATGCCCCCCCCACTTCTAAAACCAAAGTTGCGCCCCTGATTCTCACGATAGCACATTGGTAATAGTTTGTAAGAAATATCAAAGCTAAGCTGGGCTTGTTTAAAACCCTGTATGGGAGACCGAAGGGATAGCTGTAGATAGACCAACTCTCCAGTAGGAGGTGCTGCATTGCTTTTCTGTCTGCTAGTGAATATAACGTTAAAGATCTGACATTTTTCCAAAGGTAGAAATGTAACATATTTTACAAGGTTTGTCTATGTTGAAAATGTGTTACAATGATGACATAATCATGTGATTGAAATTCCACCTCAAAACAACAGTTGATGACTTTTTGCAAATTCAATGTAATTTTATACATAGATTCCACATCACAATACGTTGACAAATTATGTTGAAAAAACCCCCCAACATAGATTCAACCAGTTTGTGCCCAGTGGGCATGTACAGTACACAGACATGTGACCACGGGTAAGAGTCTTCTCTTCATGTTAGATTAACAGACTCCACAAAGAAGAAAGTCCACGTCCCGACATGGCCAAAAGAAGTGTACTACAAAGGGAACAAAGGGCCATTTGTGACACACACACAACCAAAGGGAGCTAGATTATTAAACAATCACACAGTTCAGTTGTTTATGTACAAGCAAACAAACAAACAAAGAGGTTTGTTGATAAGGAGTCCATATGTAAACAGGTCCTACATCCTCCCAGTCCCAGCATTTATCGGCGCTACATAGCATGGTTGGGGTCAATTCGAATTGAAGGCATTCGAAAAGGGCCATCTATTTGAAATTGCTTCTCAAGAAACTATAAGTGAAAGCTGTTTATTTCTAAAGTTTTTCCATTTATTGAAGTTCAAATTCAAATCACTTCCTGAATTGACTACCTTCAATTCGAATTGGCTCCAACCCTGCGACATAGTAAGTACTGTAGTGGATGAGGTGGGTGAGGTGAATTTCTCCCATACTGTACAGTGAAGAGCTTGGAGCTTTGAGCACAAATCCATATTGTCCCTAAAGAGCAATCAATTTGCAGCAGTACTAATCTGAAACAGCCCTCTCCAGGGCAGCCCTGGTCTTAATGGTATTAAATGAATGGTTCATTAAGCAGTAGTCCTCTAGTCCTCTGGCTGGAGCTGCAGGGAGGTGTGGAAAGAGGAGCAATAGATTGGTCAAATATCCCCTCTCCTTCCCCAGGTGGAGAGATGCCTTCATATCTCAGTCAGTGGGATTCAGGGGGTGGTAAAATATCTCCTCTCCTTCCCCAGGTGGAGAGATGCCTTCATATCTCAGTCAGTGGGATTCAGGGGGTGGTAAAATATCTCCTCTCCTTCCCCAGGTGGAGAGATGCCTTCATATCTCAGTCAGTGGGATTCAGGGGGTGGGTAAATGAATAATGTCCTTCCTCTTTACTCCACTCTCCCCCTTTCTACCCACAGTCAGGATCCAATTAAATTCTGGGCAGATATGAAGGGGGGTGGTAGTATGTCTCTCCCTCCTTCCCTCACCCATAGCGAGGGTCCATATCAGTAGGTAGACTGGGGGGTGATAGGATGTATTCCGTGAGGCCTCCATGTATGATAGAGGAGGTCAGGCTCTTCCTGTTCTTCTTCATGGTCGACCGCCTCTGCCAGCGACACAGCAGCACCTCCACCTGTAATTGTTAAACCGATGACAGAAGAAAAAAATCAATCATTTCATATAAATTCTCAGGTCGTTATTGTAAAAGAGAACGTGTTCTCAATGACTTAACTGGTTGCAGTTATTTTCTGTGGTTAAACGTAATGTCTGTATAATTTGCATCTCAGTAGTAATAATCATGTTATGGGTTAGGGCTGATGGATTGTACATTACTGTTTAACATCTTTACTTTTTTTGGGAATGGGAAATCTACAAACGTACAGAGCAGACCAGCCTATGTATTGCAGTGGAGGCTGAAGGATTTCATAGTGAAACATTAAAGTGATGATAGATAAAACTATACTAAATATATTAAAGTCACCAAATAATTGATTAAAAGACACTGTTTTGCAATGGTCTATAGTAGCCTCAACAGCACTCTGTAGGGTAGCACCATGGTGTAGCCAGAGGACAGCTGGTTTCCGATTAAAAAATCCACCAGCCACTCAGATTTCTTACCAGCCAAAACATATATTTTTAAAATCTAAAATGACACTAAACAAAAACGGATGAGCATGATTTGTAATGTTTCTAAAACAACACATGTATTACTAGTGAGAAGTAATGTGGTATATTGTTTAATAAAAACATTTGTGACCTGAGTCTTAACCAAAATATCACAGATGAAACAATAATTTTTACCGTGGTAACGCAACTTGAGTCATGTTTCTGCCTGTAGGGTTGAGTCTGACTAGTGGAAGCGTTGTCTTCTCTTCTCTAGCAGTTGAAACTCAAAAAATAGAAAAAACAAGCTAGCTTGTGAGCAAAACAATGTAAATAGCTAAGAAACTGAAGGACAAAGTCTCAGTAGACTTTTGTTTCAAGTCAATTAGACCAACTTTTATCAATGTTTGCAGTGAATCTTTCACTCATCTCTTATGTTCGCACAGCCCCCAGCCAGGCAGTGCCCCCAGCCAGGCAGTGCCCCCAGCCAGGCACAGCCCCCAGCCAGGCAGTGCCCCCAGCCAGGCAGTGCCCCCAGCCAGGCAGTGCCCCCAGCCAGGCAGTGCCCCCAGCCAGGCAGTGCCCCCAGCCAGGCAGTGCCCCCAGCCAGGCAGTGCCCCCAGCCAGGCAGTGCCCCCAGCCAGGCAGTGTTGCAGAAATACTTTGAAAACAGTTACTGCAGTATTTATTGGACTATAAATGTGATCATACTTATTCATAAATGTCAGTGAAATGCTCACACGGTGGAGCCCTGACCACCCGCCAACATGTCTGGTGAAATAAACATCTTATGCCAAAATCTACGCTCATTTGGCAGATGGCGGATGTACATTTTTGGCCCTGGTTCTCACCCCCCGTCCATTGACTTGCACAGTAATTATGACAACTTCAGAGTTCTTGCTCTTCATTCAAAGACTTTAGTCGTGGACACTCGTACTGACAGTTGTGGCTGCTTCGCGTGATGTATTGTTGTCTCTACCTTCTTGCCCTTTGTGCTGTTGTCTTGTGTCCAATAATGTTTGTAGCATGTTTTGTGCTGCTACCATGTCGTGCTGCTGCCATGTTGTGTTGCTACCATGCTGTGTTGTCATGTGTTGCTGCCTTGCAATGTTGTTGTCTTATAGGTCTCTCTTTATGTAGTGTTGTCTCTCTTGTCGGGATGTGTGTTTTGCCCCCCTGCAGGAGGCCTTTTGCCTTTTGGTAGGCCGTTATTGTAAATAAGAATTTGTTCTTAACTGACTTGCCTAGTAAAATAAAGGTTAAATAAAACAACTGACATGTTGTCCACCCAATCAAATGATCAGAGAATGAATCTAGAACTGAAAGCATAAGCTACAGCTAGCTAGCACTGCGCATAAAATGTGGTGAGTAGTTGACTCAAAGAGAGAGACAGACAATTCAATTCAGTTCTTACAAAATGAGAGGCGAGAGAGAAAGAAAACAGAACAAAATGCGGGATAAACATACCTGAATTTGTCCAATAAAACTCTCATTTGCAACTGCTGGACTAATGATTACACCCTAGATCAGCTAGATGCAGGCAAGAGTGTGCAAGGTGGTATTGAATGTGTCACTGTCTGTCACCTTGATAACTCCACATTCTCTCAACCTGTGCACCTACACTACCGTTCAAAAGTTTGGGGTCACTTAGAAATGTCCTTGTTTTTGAAAGAAAAGCACATTTTGTTGTCCATTAAAATAACATCAAATTGATCAGAAATACAGTGTGGACATTGTTAATGTTGTAAATGACTATTGTAGCTGGAAACGGCTGATTTTTTTAATGGAATATCTACATAGGTGTACAGAGGCCCATTATCAGCAACCATCATAGACTGGCCAAGAAAAATAAAAGATTAAGATGGGCAAAAGAACACAGACTAGGATATAGAGATATGGCTTTTTCTTTGCAACTCTGCCTAGAAGGCCAGCATCCCGGGGTCGCCTCTTCACTGTCGACGTTGAGACTGGTGTTTTGCGGGTACTATTTAATGAAGCTGCCAGTTGACGACTTGTGAGGCATCTGTTTCTCAAACTAGACACTCTAATGTACTTGTCCTCTTGCTCAGTTGTGAACCAGGGCCTCCTACTCCTCTCTATATTCTGGTTAGAGACCGTTTGGGAAGGAAGTAGTACACAGCGTTGTACGAGATCTTCAGTGTCTTGGCAATTTCTCGCATGGAATAGCCTTCATTTCTGAGAACAAGAATAGACTGACAAGTTTCAGAAGAAAGTTCTTTGTTTCTGGCCATTTTGAGCCTGTAATCGAACCCACAAATGCTGATGCTCCAGATACTCAACTAGTCTAAAGAAGGCCAGTTTTATTGCTTCTTTAATCAGGACAACAGTTTTCAGCTGTGCTAACATAATTGCAAAAGGGTTTTCTAATGATCAATTAGCCTTTTAAAATGTTTGTTGACGTTGAGTGTGAGGTTATTTTCCTGACACCACACTCCGAGGGCCCTCACCTCCTCCCTGTAGGCTGTCTCGTCGTTGTTGTTAATCAAGCCTACCACTGTAGTGTCGTCTGCAAACTTGATGATTGAGTTGGAGGCGTGCATGGCCACACAGTCATGGGTGAACAGGGAGTACATGAGATAGCTGAGAACACACCCTTGTGGGGCCCCAGTGTTGAGGATCAGCGGGGTGGGATGTTGTTTCCTACCCTCACCACCTGGGGGCGGCCCGTCAAAGTCCAGGACCCAGTTGCACAGGGCGGGGTCGAGACCCAGGGTTTCGAGCTTAATGACGAGTTTGGAGGGCACTATGGTGTTAAATGCTGAGCTGTGATCGATGAACATAGGTATTCCTCTTGTCCAGATGGGTTAGGTCAGTGTGCAGTGTGATGGCGATTGCGTCGTCTGTGGACCTATTGGGGCGGTAAGCAAATTGGAGTGGGTCTAGGGTGTCAGGTAGGGTGGAGGTGATATGATCCTTGACTAGTCTCTAAAAGCACTTCATGATGAAGGAAGTGCGTGCATCGAGCGATAGTTGTTTAGCTCAGTAACCTTAGCTTTCTTAGGAACAGGAACAATGGTAGCCCTCTTGAAGCATGTGGGAACAGCAGACTGGGATAAGGAGTGATTGAATATGTCCGTAAACACACCAGCCAGCTGGTCTGCGCATGCTCTGAGGGCACGGCTAGGGATGCCGTCTGGGCCTGCAGCCTTGCGAGGGTTAACACGTTTAAATGTTTTACTCACCTCGGCTGCAGTGAAGGAGAGCCCACAGGTTTTGGTAGCGGGCTGTGTCAGTGGCACTGTATTGTCCTCAAAGGGAGCAAAGAAGTTGTTTAATTTGTCTGGGAGCAAGACGTCGGTGTCCACGACGGGGCTGGTTTTATTTTTGTAATCTGTGATTGACTGTGGACCCTGCCACATACGTCTCATGTCTGAGCCATTGAATTGCGACTCCACTTTGTCCCTATACTGACGCTTAGCTTGTTTGATTGCCTTAGAGGGAATAGCTACACTGTTTGTATTCGGTCATGTTTCCGGTTGCCTTGCCAAGATTAAAGGCAGTGGTTCACACTTTCAGTTTTGCGCGAATGCTGCCATCAATCCACGGTTTCTGGTTGGGGAAGGTTTTAATAGTCACCGTGGGTACAACAACACTGATGCACTTGCTAATAAACTTGCTCACCGAATCAGCGTACACAATGTTGTTGTCTGAGGCTATCCGGAACATATCCCAGTCCACATGATGGAAGCAATCTTGAAGCGTGGAATCAGATTGGTCGGACCAGCGTTGAACAGACCACGGGCGTTTCCTGTTTTAGTTTCTGTCTATAGGCGGGGAGCAACAAAATGTAGTCGTGGTCAGATTTGCCGAAAGGAGGGTGAGGGTAGGCTTGGTATGCGTCGCGGAAGTTAATCTTAAGCTTACCCCCTCCTTTTTCGAACATTCTGTTAAAAATCCCGCAACATTTCAGCGTCCTGCTACTCATGCCAGGAATATAGTATATGCATATGATTAGTATGTGTGGATAGAAAACACTCTGAAGTTTCTAAAACTGGTTAAATCACAGCTGTGACTATAACAGAGCGTGTGTTTCATCGAAAAGCGCAAGAAAAACTGGTCACTGAAAGCTGAAAATAATATCCATGCGCCACTTGCATGTATTGTTTAAAGGACACCAAATTAAATAAGGCAGAGATTGCAATTCCTACAGCTTCCACACGATGTCGCCAGAGTCGTCATTTTCCTGAGACTTCTTCTGTCTCCGACAGGATGTTTTGGAGGAGAGATTTTCGACTATGATTTCAAGACGTGGAGCTATTGAATACACATCGCCCGTGATCATTTTGATAGATTATAAACGTTTACTAATACCTAAAGTTGGATTACAAAAGTATTTCGAAGTGTTTTGTGAAAGTTTATCGTCAACTTTTTTAATTTTAAAAAATGACGCAGCGTTTTGAAACAATGTTTTTTTCTGAATTACACAGTTTCCATAGATGGCTATCTTGGGTATATATGGACCGATTTAATCGAAAAAAATACCCAATAGTGATGTTTATGGGGCATATAGGAGTGCCAAGAAAGAAGCTCGTCAAAGGTAATGAATGTTTTATATTTTATTTCTGCTATTTGTGTAGCGCCGACTACGCTAATTCTTTTGTTTACGTCACCTTCAGGCATTTTGGGGTGTTGCATGCTATCAGATAATAGCTTCTCATGCTTTCGCCGAAAAGCATTTTAAAAATCTGACTTGTTGGCTAGATTCACAGCGAGTGTAGCTTTAATTCAATACCCTGTATGTGTGTTTTAATGAACGTTTGAGTTTTAACGAGTACATTTAGCATTTAGCGTAGCGCATTTGCATTTCCAGGTGCCTAGTTGAGACATCTGCGTCTCAGATAGGAGCAACTGGTTTTAAAGTAGCAATGATCCAGAATGCTGCCAGCCCAGGTCACACATTCGATACGCTGATAAAATTTAGGGAGCCTTGTTTTCAGATTAGCTTTCTTACAATCCCCAGTTACAATAAATGCAGCCTCAGGATATATGGTTTTCAGTTTACATAGAGTCCAAAGTTCTTTCAGGGCCGTCGCGGTGTCTGCTTGTGGGGGGATATACTGTACACGGCTATGATTATAATCGAAGAGAATTATTTTAGTAGATAATGCGGTCAGCATTTGATTGTAAGGAATTCTAGGTCAGGTGAACAAAAGAACTTGAGTTCCTGTATGTTGTTATGATTACACCATGACTTGTTAATCATAAGGCATACACCCCCGCCCTTCTTACCAGAGAGGTGTTTGTTTCAGTCAGCGCGATGTGTGAC
The DNA here is from genome assembly GCF_045791955.1 of Oncorhynchus clarkii lewisi. Taxonomy (NCBI): domain Eukaryota; kingdom Metazoa; phylum Chordata; class Actinopteri; order Salmoniformes; family Salmonidae; genus Oncorhynchus; species Oncorhynchus clarkii. Next base: position 39,142,164 of record NC_092175.1, on the reverse strand, counting down.
GAAACCGGGTGGCTGTACAGACTCTGATAACGTATCCCGAGTGAGCCATGTTTCCGTGAAACAGAGAAGGTTACAATCTCTGATGTCTCTCTGGAAGGCAACCCTTGCTCGAATTTCATCTACCTTGTCAAGAGACTGGACATTGGCGAGTAGTATACTCTGGAGCAGTGAGTAATGTGCCTGTCTACGGAGCTTGACCAGAAGACCGCTCTGTCTGCCCCATCTACGGCACTGTTGTTTTGGGTCGCCTACAGGGATCCAATCCATTGTCCTGGGTGGTGGTCCAAACAGAGGATCCGATCCATTGTCCTGGGTGGTGGTCCAAACAGAGGATCTGATCCATTGTCCTGGGTGGTGGTCCAAACAGAGGATCTGATCCATTGTCCTGGGTGGTGGTCCAAACAGAGGATCTGATCCATTGTCCTGGGTGGTGGTCCGAACAGAGGATCTGATCCATTGTCCTGGGTGGTGGTCCAAACAGAGGATCTGATCCATTGTCCTGGGTGGTGGTCCGAACAGAGGATCTGATCCATTGTCCTGGGTGGTGGTCCAAACAGAGGATCTGATCCATTGTCCTGGATGGTGGTCCAAACAGAGGATCTGATCCATTGTCCTGGATGGTGGTCCAAACAGAGGATCTGATCCATTGTCCTGGGTGGTGGTCCAAACAGAGGATCTGATCCATTGTCCTGGATGGTGGTCCAAACAGAGGATCTGATCCATTGTCCTGGATGGTGGTCCAAACAGAGGATCTGATCCATTGTCCTGGGTGGTGGTCCAAACAGAGGATCTGATCCATTGTCCTGGGTGGTGGTCCAAACAGAGGATCTGATCCATTGTCCTGGGTGGTGGTCCAAACAGAGGATCTGATCCATTGTCCTGGATGGTGGTCCAAACAGAGGATCTGATCCATTGTCCTGGGTGGTGGTCCAAACAGAGGATCTGATCCATTGTCCTGGGTGGTGGTCCAAACAGAGGATCTGATCCATTGTCCTGGGTGGTGGTCCAAACAGAGGATCTGATCCATTGTCCTGGGTGGTGGTCCAAACAGAGGATCTGATCCATTGTCCTGGATGGTGGTCCAAACAGAGGATCCGCTCCATTGTCCTGGGTGGTGGTCCAAACAGAGGATCTGATCCATTGTCCTGGGTGGTGGTCCAAACAGAGGATCTGATCCATTGTCCTGGGTGGTGGTCCAAACAGAGGATCTGATCCATTGTCCTGGATGGTGGTCCAAACAGAGGATCCGCTCCATTGTCCTGGATGGTGGTCCAAACAGAGGATCTGATCCATTGTCCTGGGTGGTGGTCCAAACAGAGGATCTGATCCATTGTCCTGGGTGGTGGTCCAAACAGAGGATCTGATCCATTGTCCTGGATGGTGGTCCAAACAGAGGATCTGATCCATTGTCCTGGGTGGTGGTCCAAACAGAGGATCTGATCCATTGTCCTGGATGGTGGTCCAAACAGAGGATCTGATCCATTGTCCTGGGTGGTGGTCCAAACAGAGGATCTGATCCATTGTCCTGGGTGGTGGTCCAAACAGAGGATCCGATCCATTGTCCTGGGTGGTGGTCCAAACAGAGGATCCGCTTCGGGAAAGTCATATTCCTGGTCATAATGTTGGTAAGTTGACAATTATCTTATATTCAATAGTTCTTCCCAGCTGTATGTAATAAGACTTACATACAGTGCTGTGCTTGTTGAGTGTCCTTCCCTATAAGCGTGCTGAAATTATGTTGTCAATTTGTTTACTGTAAAATAGCATTGTATCTGGTCAAACACAATTTTTTCCAGAAGTTTACTAAGAGTTGGTAACCGGCTGATTGGTCGGCTATTTGAGCCAGTAAAGGGGGCTTTACTATTCTTGAGTAGGATAAGTAATTCAGGTTCCCTCCGGGCCTGAGGGCACACGCTCTCTAGTAGGCTTAAATTGAAGATGTGGCAAATAGGAGTGGAAATAGTCTGCCATTATCCTCAGTAATTTTCCAACTAGATTGTCAGACCCCGGTGGCTTGTCATTGTTGATGGACAACAATCATTTTTTCACCTCTTCCAAACTGACTTTACGGAATTCAAAACCACAATTCTTGTCTTTCATAATTTGGTCCGATATACTTGGATGTGTAGTGTCAACATTTGTTGATGGCATGTCATCCCTAAGTTTGCTTATCTTGTCAATGAAAAACACATTAAAGTAGTTTGCGATATCAGTGGGCTTGGTGATGAATGAGCCATCTGATTCAATGAATGAAGGAGCCGAGTTAGCTTTTTTTCCCAAAATGTAATTTAAGGTGCCCCAAAGCTTTCTACTATCATTCTTTATATAAGTTATCTTTGTTTCATAAATGTAATAAATTCTTTTTTATTTAGGTTAGTCACCTGATTTCTTAATTTGCAGTAAGTTTGCCAAATCACCTGGGCTGACAGACTTAATTGCCATACCTTTTGCCTCATCCCTCTCAACCATACAATTTTTCAATTACTCATCAATCCGAGGGGATATAACCGTTTTTACAGTAATTTTCTTAATGGGCGCAGTCTTATTAGTAACTGAAATAAGTAGTTTCATAAATGCGTCAAGAGCAGCGTCTGGTTGATCCTCATTACACACCACAGACCATCAAATATTCTTTACATCGTCAACATATGAATAAGTACAAAACTTATTGTATGACCTCTTATACGCTATATTAGGCCCAGCCTTTGTAACTTTGGTTTTCCTAGATATGGCTATTATATTGTGATCACCACATCCTATGGATTTGGATACTGCTTTAAAACAAATATCTGCTGTATTAGTAAAGTATTTAATTCCTGTGCTGTTTGTAAATACCCTGGTAGGTTGACTGACAACCTGATCCAGGTTGCAGGCACTGGTTACAGTTTTAAGTTTTTTCCTGAGTGGGCAGCTTGATGAAAGCCAGTCAATATTTAAATCACCCAGAAAATATACTTCTCTGTTGATATCACATATATTATCAAGCATTTCACACATATTATCCAGATACTGACGGTTAGCACTTGGTGGTCTATAGCAGCTTCCCACCAGAATGGGCTTTAGGTGAGGCAGATGAACCTGTAGCCATATTACTTGAACAGTATTTAACATTAGATCGTTAACAATGTCTACACTGTATTTCTGATCAATTTTATGTTATTTTAATGGACAGAAAAGTAGATTCTTTCAAGAACAAGGACATTTCTAAGTGACCCCAAACCTCTGAAGGTAGTGTACACTGTAAACTGAATTGAATTGTGATGATAACAGTGAATGAATTTTGCACACAATGTACTTCGTTTTCCATTTTCTTTTTAATCAGGACTAATACTTGATTTGATTGTGCATGAAATTGTTATGGTAAAAAAAAAATGCATAACAGGAGAGTAATTACCCATAATTCTGCACCTTTCTATAGCTGAATCATCATGATGTAATGACTGCAAAGAAAATCAGTTGATCGACTGGGACGCTTAGACTGAAGTGTTTGTGCTAGTCTTTTTTCAGTAAGTCGTGTTCTTTTGATTAATGTATTGGCAATTTTGAATGATCATTTCGTATAGATTAATGTATTTATGTTTTGAGAAGGCATCTCCATTTTGAAAATGTATTTTAATGTTTTGCATTAGGCCACTGAGTTAGTTCTGTGTCATGTGAACATTGCCATGAAAATAGCCAATATTGTAAAAAAAAAAAAAAATGATTGAGAAAAACTGTTAATAATGGCAAAATACAAATAGTTATAAAATATACAGTACCAGTCAAAAGTTTGGATACACCTACTCATTCATGGCTTTTTCTTTCTTTTTTTTTCTTTTTACAATGTTCTACATTGTAGAATAATAGTGAAAACATCAGAACTATGAAATAACACATATGGAATTATGAAGTAACCAAAAAAGTGTGAAACAAATCAAAATATTTTCTATATTTGAGATTCTTCAAAGTACCCACCCTTTGTCTAGATGACAGCTTTGCCTAGATGACAGCTGGCCTTCTCTCAACCAGCTTCATGAGGAATGCTTTTCTAACAGTCTTGAAGGAGTTCCCACATTTGCAGAGCACTTGTTGGCTGCTTTTCCTTCACTCTGCAGTTCAAGACATCCCAAACCATCTCGATTGGGTTGAGGTTGGATGATTGTGGAGGCCAGGTCATCTGATGGAAAACTCTATCACTCTCCTTCTTGGTCAAATTGCCCTTACACAGCCTGGAGATGTGTTTTGGGTCAATGTTCTGTTGAAAAAATAATGACAGTCCCACTAAGCGCAAACCAGATGGCCTATCGCTGCAGAATGCTGTGGTAGACATGCTGGTTAAGTGTGCCTTGAATTCTAAATAAATCACTGACAGTGCCACCAGAAAAGCCCCCCCCCCCCCACACCTCCTCCTCCATGCTTCACAGTGGGAACCACACATGCGGAGATCATGCATTCACCTACCCTGTGTCTCACAAAGACACAGCAGTTGGAACCAAAAATCTCAAATTTGTACTCATCAGACCAAAGGACAGATTTCCACCAGTCTAATGTCCATTGCTTGTGTTTCTTTTTCTTGGCCCAAGCAAGTCTCTTTTTATTATTGGTGTCCTTTAGTAGTGGTTCCTTTGCAGCAATTGTACCATGAAGGCCTGATTCATGCAGTCTCCTCTGAACAGTTGATGTTGAGATGTGTTCTGTTACTTGAACTCTGTGAAGCATTTATTTGGGCTGCAATCTGAGGTGCAGTTAACTCTAATGAACTTATCCTCTGCAGCAGAGGTAACTGGGTCTTCCTTTCCTGTGGAGGTCCTCATGAGAGCCAGTTATCATAGCGCTTGATGGTTTTTGCGACTGCACTTGAAGAAACTTTCAAAGAACTTGACATTTTCCGGATTGACTGACCGTCATGTCTTAAAATGATGGACTGTCATTTCTCTTTGCTTATTTGAGCTGTTCCTGCCATAATATTGACATGGTATTTTACCAAATAGGGCTATCTTCTGTATATCATCCCTACCTTGTCACAACACAACTGATTGTCTCAAATGCATTTAGAACTAAAAAAATTCCACAAATTAACTTTTAACAAGGCACACCTGTTAATTGAAATGCATTCCAGGTGACAAACTCATGAGGCTGGTTGAGAGAATGCCAAGAGTGTGCAAAGCTGTCATCAAAGCAAAGGGTGGCTACTTTGAAGAATCTAAAAGATAAAATATTTAGATTTGTTTAACACTTTTTTAAGTTACTTCATGGTTACATATATGTTATTTCATAGTTTTGATGCCTTCACTATTATTAATCAATGTAGAAAATAATAAGAAATAAAGAAAAACCACAGGAATGAGTAGGCGTGTCCAAACTTTTGATTGGTACTGTATACAAATATACAGTATATACAGTGTACGGTGCATTTGGGAAAATGTTCAGACCCCTTGACTTTTTCCACATTTTGTTATGTTACAGCCTTACTCTAAAATGTATTAAAGAAAAAAATGTTCCTCATCAATCTACACAAAATCACCCCATAATGACAAAGCAAAAACAGGTTTCTAGAAATGTTTGCAAATTTATAAAAAAAAATAAAGACAGAAATACCTGATTTACATAAGTATTCAGACCCTTAGCTATGATATTTGAAATTGAGCTCAGGTGCATCCTGTTTCCATTGGTCATCCATGTTTCTACAACTTGATCAGAGTCCACCTGTGGTAAATTCAATTGATTGAACATGATTTGGAAAGGCACACACCTGTCCATATAAAGTCCCACAGTTGACAGTGCATGTCAGAGCAAAAACCAAGCCATGAGGTCGAAGGAATTGTCTTTAGAGCTCCGAGACAGGATTGTGTCGAGGCACAGATCTGGGGAAGGGTACCAAAACATTTATGCAGCATTGAAGGTCACCAAGAACACAGTGGCCTAAATCTTTCTTAAATGGAAGAAGTTTGGAAGCACCTAGACTCTTCCTAGAGCTCCAGAGTTCCTTTGTGGAGATGGGAGAACATTCCAGAAGGACAACCATCTCTGCAGCACTCCACCACTCTACCAATCAGGCCTTTATGGTAGAGTGGCCAGACGGAAGCCACTCCTCAGTAAAAGGCACAACCCCACTTAGAGTTTCCCAAAAGGCATCTAAAGACTCTCAGACCATGAGAAGCAAGATTCTCTGGTCTGATGAAACCAAGATTGAAGTCTTTGGCTTGAATGCCAAGCGTCACATCTGGATGAAACCTGGCACCATCCCTACGGTGACACATGGTGGTGGAATCATGCTGTGAGGATGTTTTTCATTGGCAGTGACTGGGAGACTAATCAGGATCAAGGGAAAGATGAACAGAGCAAAGTATAGTGAGATCCTTGATGACAACATGCTCCAGAGCACTCAGGACCTCAGACTGGGGCAAAGGTTTTCCTTCCAGTAGGACAATGACCATAAGCACACAGCCAAGACAACGCAGGCGTGGCTTCGGTACAAGTCTCTGAATGTCCTTGGGGGGCCCATCCAGAGCCCGGACTTGAACCAGATTGAACATCTCTGGAGCGACTCTCCCCATTCAGCCTGACAGAGCTTGAGGAGCTGCAGAGAAGAACGAGAGAAACTCCCCAAAGACAGCTGTGCCAAGCTTGTAGCGTCATACCAGACAAGACTCTAGGCTGTCATCGCTGCCAAAGGTGCTTCAACAAATTACTGAGTAAAAGGTCTGAATACTTATATAAATGTGATATTTCCGTGTTTTCAATTTCTAAAAACCTGTTTTTGCTTAGTCATTATGGGGTATTGCGTGTAGAGCAGTGGTTCCCAAACGTTTTATAGTCCCGTTCCCCTTCCACCATTCCGCCTCCAGCTGCGTACCCCCTCTAGCACCAGGGTCAGTGCACTCTCAAATGTTGTTTTTTTGCCATCATTGTAAGCCTGCCACACACACACACACACACACACACACACACACACACACACACACACACACACACACACACACACACACACACACACACACACACACACACACTATACGATGCATTTATTAAACATAAGAATGAGTGTGAGTTTGTCACAACCCGGCTCGTGGGAAGTGACAAAGAGCTCTTATAGGACCAGGGCACAAATAATAATATAATAATAATCATTAATTTTGCTCTTTATTTAGCCATCTTACATATGAAACCTTATTTGTTCATCAAAAATTGTGAATAACTCACCACAGGTTAATGAGAAGGGTGTGCTTGAAAGGATGCACATAACTCTGCAATGTTGGGTTGTATTGGAGAGAGTCTCAGTCTTAAATAATTTCCCACACACAGTCTGTACCTGTATTTAGTTTTCATGCTAGTGAGGCCGGGGAATCCACTCTCACATAGGTACCTGGTTGCAAAGGGCATCAGTGTCTTAATAGCGCGATTTGCCAAGGCAGGATACTCTGAGCGCAGCTCTATCCAGAAATCTGTCAGTGGGGCTTCTGATTATTCAATTCAATTTTCACAGAACTGCTTGTTGCAATTTCAATGAGGCTCTCTTGTTCAGATATACAGTAGGTAAGTGGACTGGAGGCAGGGCATGAAAGGGATAACGAATCCAACGAAATAACCTCCTATTCCTTTTTAGTGCACTACTTTGACCAAAGCCCCATGGGACCTGATCAAAAGTAGTGCACTATACAGGAAATAGGGTGCCATTTGGGATGCATCCACTACCTGTTCTCTGAAGAAGCTGGTAGTCAGGGTGTAGAGGATAGGGTTCAGGGCACTGTTGATGGGTAATATAAAGATCACCACCCAGGATGAGATGGTACCTGGAGGGGGAGAGAGAGAGGGAGTTAGAGGTGTGTGTGTGTGTGTGCCTTTGTGTATTAACTGCAGTGTTGGGGATTAGTGAACTTCATGTAGGTCAACTAGTAATTTAACTTCGTTTTGCGTTAGCTTGGTGGTAGTTGAACTCAATTCAAATCTAGGTAGTGTTTCCACTAGTTAATTGCAACTTTTTTTTTTACCATGTAGCGGTGTAGCTAACTACTGGAACTACACACTACTGTTTTACCATGTAGCGGTGTAGCTAACTACTGGAACTACACACTACTGTTTTACCATGTAGCGGTGTAACTAACTACTGGAACTACACACTACTGTTTTACCATGTAGCGGTGTAGCTAACTACTGGAACTACACACTACTGTTTTACCATGTTGCGGTGTAGCTAACTACTGGAACTACACACTTCTGTTTTAACATGTAGCTAACTACTGGAACTATACACTACTGTTTTACCATGTAGCTAACTACTGGAACTACACATTACTGTTTTACCATGTAGCGGTGTAGCTAACAACTGGAACTATACACTACTGTTTTACCATGTAGCGGTGTAGCTAACTACTGGAACTACACACTTCTGTTTTAACATGTAGCTAACTACTGGAACTATACACTACTGTTTTACCATGTAGCGGTGTATCTAACTACTGGAACTACACACTACTGTTTTACCATGTAGCGGTGTAGCTAACAACTGGAACTATACACTACTGTTTTACCATGTAGCGGTGTAGCTAACTACTGGAACTATACACTACTGTTTTACCATGTAGCAAACTACTGGAACTATACACTACTGTTTTACCATGTAGCTAACTACTGGAACTACACATTACTGTTTTACCATGTAGCGGTGTAGCTAACTACTGGAACTATACACTACTGTTTTACCATGTAGCGGTGTAGCTAACTACTGGAACTACACACTACTGTTTTACCATGTAGCGGTGTAGCTAACTACTGGAACTACACACTACTGTTTTACCATGTAGCGGTGTAGCTAACAACTGGAACTACACACTACTGTTTTACCATGTAGCGGTGTAGCTAACAACTGGAACTATACACTACTGTTTTACCATGTAGCGGTGTAGCTAACTACTGGAACTATACACTACTGTTTTACCATGTAGCGGTGTAGCTAACTACTGGAACTATACACTACTGTTTTACCATGTAGCGGTGTAACTAACTACTGGAACTACACACTATTGTGTATCCCAAAGGGGCCCTGGTGCGGGTCTTCTCAGAAACACGTCTGTAACATCTGAATAGTTTGCGCTACAAACTATTATGACCCGTTTATGACGCTCACACGCCACACAAGAGTCGTTTGAAGGTAAGGAATTATTTTACATAGAAGATCATAGGAAATTCCAGGACATACTATATCATTAATAAACTCACATAGTCGCTGTCACAAACTCCAACCTCCACACAGTTGTCACTGACTAGTTGGATATTAATTTCCTACTGAGCAAGCAATTTATGTACTTACAGCATTCTTTAAATACATATTTTTTTAAAATTTGATTGACATTGGTCAATAAAGCTCATAAATGCAACTGATTATTTCAATTTGTTTTGTGTTCTACTTGTTGACCTGAAAATAAAATTGTGAGGCAGATTTTTACTGGGGTCATCAAGCCTGATGCTAATAGGCTTTTAACATATGACCCCAAAGTGATCGGTTGTTACAATTTATAGTCTATGACATTTCAGATTAACATACGATCATTTTTCACTCATTCGTTTGAATGTAGTGAACTACTTTTTCAAAGGAACTTTAGTTAAGTAAACCTTATTTTCATAGGGGTAGTTTTAGTGTAGCATAACTTCTGTGTAAATTAATTGATAGCTTGGTAAACTACATTTTCAGAGTAGCTTCCCCAACAATGATTACCTGGTATCTCGACCTGCAACAGGGACAGTATTTACCTGGTATCTCGACCTGCAACAGGGACAGTATTTACCTGGTATCTCGACCTGCAACAGGGACAGTATATACCTGGTATCTCGACCTGCAACAGGGACAGTATTTACCTGGTATCTCGACCTGCAACAGGGACAGTATTTACCTGGTATCTCGACCTGCAACAGGGACAGTATTTACCTGGTATCTCGACCTGCAGCTTGGACAGTATTTACCTGGTATCTCGACCTGCAGCTGGGACAGTATTTACCTGGTATCTCGACCTGCAACAGGGACAGTATTTACCTGGTACCTCGACCTGCAACAGGGACAGTATTTACCTGGTACCTCGACCTGCAGCAGGGAAAGTATTTACCTGGTATCTCGACCTGCAGCTGGGACAGTATTTACCTGGTATCTCGACCTGCAGCTGGGACAGTATTTACCTGGTATCTTGACCTGCAACAGGGATAGTATTTACCTGGTATCTCGACCTACAGCAGGGACAGTATTTACCTGGTATCTCGACCTTCAACAGGGACAGTATTTACCTGGTATCTCGACCTACAGCAGGGACAGTATTTACCTGGTATCTCGACCTGCAGCAGGGACAGTATCTTGACCATGAAGATGGGGATCCAGCAGAGGGCATCAGAGAAGACGATGAAGAAGAACCTGTTAGCTACAGCCACATCTCTGTGTAGCCTGCTCCTCAGGTCTGTAACAGAACAACATGTTAGCTACAGCAACGTCTCTGTGTAGCCTGCTCTTCAGGTCTGTAACAGAACAGCCCGTTAGCCACAGCTAGGTCTCTGTGTAGCCTGCTCCTCAGGTCTGTAACAGAACAGCCTGTTAGCTACAGCAACGTCTCTGTGTAGCCTGCTCTTCAACAAAGCTTAAACTACAAATAATATTAAAGTAAGAGATTGTTTACTTTTTACAAGAGGGTTCAGAGTTCACTTGTGGTCTTCCTTTACAGGGCCTGAAAATATTCACACCCCTTGACCTATTCCACATTTTGTTGTGTTCAGCTTGAATTTAAAATAGATACAATTAAGATGTTGTGTCACTTGCCTACACACAATGCCCCATAATGTCAAAGTGGAATTATGTTTTAGAAATGTTTACAAATTCCTTAAAAATTAAGAGCTGAAATGTATTGAGTCAATAAGTATTCAACCTCTTTGTTATGGCAAGCCTAAGTTCAGGAGTTAAAAACTTGCTTAATTAATAAGTCACATAATAAGTTGCATGGACTCACTCTGTGTGCAATAGAGTTTAACATGATATTTGAATGACTTCACCAATGAATTTAAAACACCTAGTAAACCACAAAAGCAGACATTGAATATCCCTTTGAGCACGGTGAAGTTATTAATTACACTTTGGAAGCTGAATCAATACAACCAGTCACTACAAAGATACAGGCGTCCTTTCTAACTGAGTTGCCGGAGAGAAAGGAAACCGCTAAGTGATTTTATCATGAGGCCAGTGACTTTAAATCAGTTACAGAGTTTAGTGGCTGTGACAGGAGAAAACTGAGGATGGATCAACAACATTGTAGTTATTCCACAGTATAAATCTAAATGACAGAATGCAAAGGAAGAAGCTTGTACAGAATTTAAAAAAAATCCTAAACATGCATCCTGTTTGTAATAAGGCACAAAAGTCAGACTGCTAAAAAAATTGGCTAGGAAATGTACTTTATGTCCAGAATGCAAAGCATTATGTTTGGGGCAAATCAGACACAACACATCACTGAGTACCACTCTTCATACAGTATTTTCAAGCATGGTGGTGGCTGCATCATGTTCTGGGTATGCTTGTCATCGGCAAGGACTTTGGAGTTTTTTAGGATTAAAATAAATGGAATAGAGCTAAGCACAGGCAAAATCCTACAGGAAAACCTGGTTCAGTCTGCTTTCCAACAGACAAATTCACCTTTCAGCAGGACAATAACCTAAAACACAAGGTTCGTTCCTACACACATTGAGTCACGTGGCTGTGGCTTGCTAGATAAAGCAGGCACACAGGCATTGAGGCATTCAGTTACTGTTTTATTGAACGTCAGAATGGGCAAAACGAGGGACCTAAGTGACTTTGAGCGTGGTATGATCTTTGGTGCCAGTTCCAGTATCTCAGAAACTGGATTTTCACACACGACAGTGTCAAGGGTTTACCGAGAATGGTGCTACAAACAAAAAAACATCCAGTCAGCGGCAGTCCTGGGGACGAAAACTTCTAGTTGATGAGAGGTGAAAGGAGAATGGCAAGAATCGGTAAGAACAGGCAAGAACAGGCAGGCCACAAACAGGCAGATAACGGAGCAGTACAAAAGTGGTGCAGAATCTTGGTACGCTCCACTCGTTGGTCCTTGTCGCGGATGGGCTATTGCAGCAGACGACCACGCCGGGCTCCACTCCTATCAGCTAAAACAAGAAGTGGCTCCAGTAGAAAAACATCACCTGGTCCGACGAATCCTGGTTTCTGTTGCGTCATACTGATGACAGAGTCAGGATTTGGCGTAAACAGCATGAGTCAGCGGTTGGTGGCACCTTAATTGGGGAGATTCGGCATTTAGTAATGACTGGAAAGTGGAATGAAATCAAATAGATCAAACACACCGTTTCTGGGTGTTTGTTGCCATTCCATATGTTCCGTTCTGGCCATTACTATGAGTCGTTCCCCACTGAGTGTACACATTGAGTCCTCTAAATGTTGAAAATCCGTAGGCAAAGGAGAGAAACAATATGCAGTTTCAGGTCATGTGGCGGAGTGTGATGCGGGCGCTGGAGAAGGGGGTGTGAGCTGATGGGGTCAAGGCAGGGTGACGTCATTGATGTTTGTTTGTGTTTGTACATGTTTGTTTTGTATTTTTAAAATGTAAAAGTGTTCAAAAAAAAAATAATGTTCCTGAGTGGCCTAGTTACAGTTTTGACTTCAATCGGCTTGAAAATCTATGGCAAGACTTGGAAATGGCTGTCTAGCAATGGTCAACAACCAACTTGATTGAGCTTGAATATTTGTTTGTATAATAAAGTGCAAATATTGTACAATCCAGGTGTGCAACGCTCTTAGAGACCCAGAAAGACTCACAGCTGTAATCACTGTCAAAGGTGATTCTAACACTCTCAGGAGTGTGAATACTTATGTACATGAGATATTTCTGTATTTCATTTTTAATAAATGTGCAAAAATGTCTAAAAACACATTTTCACTTTGTCATTATGGGATATTGCGATGTCATTATGGGGTATTGTGATGTCATTATGTGGTATTGTGATGTCATTATGGGATAATGTGTGTAGATGGGTGAGAAAAACATATCCATTTTGAATTCAGGCTGTAACACAACATGTGGAACAAGTCCAGAGGTATGAATACTTTCTGAAAGCACTGTAAGTATTATTGTACCTGTAGCATTGATTCCAGTCTTATAGATGGAGTAGAACATGGAGGAGTAGGAGAACACGATCACCAGGAAGGCTACCAGGTTCAGACCTATGGACACACACGGACACACAAAGTGCAGAATTAACACATACCCACACACACTCGTTAT